>NW_021604588.1:6439107-6440860 GCF_004785775.1 Grammomys surdaster
TCTCTCTCTCTCTCTCTCTCTCTCTCTCTCTCTCTCTCTCTCTCTCTGTGTGTGTGTGTGTGTGTGTGTGTGTGAGAGAGAGAGAGAGAGAGAGAGAGAGAAACCTTGAAAGTTGCTTAAATTAGCAGGTGAAAGAAAATATGATGAAAACTAGTATTAATATATACAGAAGTCTAATAATGTTTTCTATGCTACTTATAAACTTTCAAAATGTCATTTCATAAAAAGGAGAGAGACTTTGCTGGCAGCAGTTTCAACCAAGTAATGAAGGCCAGATTTTCTCAAATTAACTGGCCTATGCACTTTTAAAATGCCAATCATGATAGACAGAGCAAGCTGGAAGGTAAGGGAGACAGCTGAGTAGATAAAGTCTGGTGACCTAAGTTTAATCCTCAGTGGCCACATAAAGGTAAAAAGAGAGAACCAACGCCACAGAGTTGTTCTCTGACCTTCACACATGCTGTTGCACGTGTGTACCTATAATCATGCACATGTATCATACACACACTAATGACAAACATCCTTAAATATTTGTTTGTTTGTTGTGTGTGTTCTCACAAACATGCCACAGTGCAGATGGAGATCAGAGGACCTTTGTCAGATCTCTTCTTCCATCACGTGTGTCCCAGGGACCAAACTCAGCTCATCGAGTTGGTAGGAGATGCCTCTACCCACTGAGCCATCTTGCTGTCCCTATCCCCAACTTTATACATGTTGGTTATGTACATGGCTGCTCCCTGACCCCGAGGAGAACCTCACCTGGTTCCTGGCGCATGCCTGCGGCACAGGTTATATCCCTCTATTGGTTAAACAGGCGAGTTTTCAGTTGTCTTTGGTCAAGGGTGATGTGGGCCTTTGAGCAACAAACTCTGGCATCCGTCCTTGAAGTGTCCCCCGCTCAGTCAGACAAGACCCTCACTGTGGCTTCAGCCCTGATGAGTCCCTTATCTAGAGTGAAGCACTCCCCACAATTCCTCTTATTCCAGACTCCTCAATCACACAGTTAGAGCAATGATTTTGGCTATTTAGAAGACGAAAACAGAAAGAAATGAGCCTTTTATTTCCATTAGCTTGAATTTATTTAATTTTTCCTCCAGAACTACTAAAAATATTAATAATAATATACACAGACATAATTTGGCTTGTTTGCTCTTTAAGAAATATTTCAAGCCAGGAGGTGGTAGTGAACACCTTTAATCCCAGCAGTCTGGAGCAGAGGCAGGCAGATCTCTGAGTTCAATGTCAGCCTGGTCTACAGAGTGAGTTCCAGGACAGCCAGGGCTACACAGAGAAACCCTGCCACGGAAAACAAGCAAAACAAAACCCACGAAAAAAAACCTTTTAAAAAAATGGCATTTTGAGTCGTGTGGAGTTGCCACCATGAGAAAGTTCCTCCTTCCCTCCTGTACTGAAGAGATGCATGGGTAAGAAGTTATCGTTGAAGTTGAATGGTGGCAGAGATGTCCAAGGAATGAACCATGACTGCTGAGTGGAGAGGAGGCAACCAGTGAGCAGCAGAGCAACCTCGCAATGGTGGTTGTGCGAGGAAACAGCATCATCATGTCAGAAGCCCCGGACGACAGCCCTTCAGCAGAGGAGTGCACAGCCCTCCCCACAGGGTCTGTCTGTCTGTGATGTAGAATATCATGGACATTTTCATAAGAAACTTGTTTCTAAATAAACTTTTGTGATCCCCTGGAAGAAAAAAAGAAAGAAAGAAAGAAAGAAAGAAAGAAAGAAAGAAAGAAAGAAA
>NW_021604588.1:6440870-6459850 GCF_004785775.1 Grammomys surdaster
AAAGAAAGAAAGAAAGAAAGAAAGAAAGAAAGAAAGAAAGAAAGAAAGAAAGGAGAGAGGGAGGGAGAGAGGGAAGGAAAGAAAAGAAAAGAAAAAGAAAGGAAGGAAGGAAGAAAGGAAGGAAGAAAAAGAAAAAGAAAGAAAGAAAGAAGAAAGGGAAAATATTTCAATAGTTGCTGCTCTTGCGCACAGTAGGGGAAACAGATGTGGAGGCTCACATCTGTCATCCCAGCCCTAGGAAGGTAGAGACAGGGGGAGCAGGTGTTCAAGGTCAGCTTTAGCTACATAACAAACCTGAGGCTAGCCCATCAGAGGCAGGCAGGAGCAATAAATCAGGTGTTCCCAGTCATAGCCCTTCACTTCTGCTCTCTCCTGACTCGAGGCAGTAGACCTTTTCTCCACAGATCCCTCCTAAGGTCAGGAACCTCCTAAGCGGTTTGAATTCTCCATGGCCTCCCCTTTTCCTTATAAAGATGAGGGAAGAATGAAGGGCTGCAGGCAAGAAGAGGGGGTCACACTTTCCCTAGGCCTGACTGAACTTTAACTTTTCTATTAACTAAACAACACGGAGTTCTTCTATGCTTTGCTTAACCCTGGGAACTGGTCATCAGCCTTTGACCTCAGCCCTCCTCTCCTGACCAGCTCCCTCCCCCACCTGGCCTCTGGACCTCTCTCAGATTTAAAGGAAAGAACCAGTTTTTGGAGTGATTGTCTCAGACAGCACCGTCTCCCCTGGCCCTTCTCTGTAGAAGCATCGGGCATGCATTCCGCTGGGATAGGAAGCGTGGCAGCCAGTGAGAGGTAAGGGTGGGCGTCCCTCTGTCAGCTCTTGTGGGTTCTCTGACCTCTGAAGGACTCTCAAGGATGACCTCTGATGTTTCTGAGACGACCAGGCCCTCTCCCTGGTAGTTAGTCAAAGGCCTTTTTGGAAGACGGCACTTCACCTAAGACACACCTGAGGTTCTAAGCTCCTTCAGAAACAAGTGGTGCCTCCCTCGAGAAGAGATGGGCAAGCCAGAGCACCCTTCCAGGGCAGCCTCCTAATCTGCTTTCTGCTCCTCTTCCTACTCAGCTGCCCCCACCTGCCTCTGTGACCCCTGACTACCTCCCAAAGCCTTGTGTTCTTTCAGGACTCCCTTCTGGGTGCCACACCCTTCCTGAGGCAGGTTGCTGGAGGAAGCTGGAGGTGGCCTGCCCACTGTGCTCCTGCTTAGGCCCAGCAGCGCTCAGGGCCCTTGGCTTCTATCCATATCTCCAAAGGCACCCAAGCACAAAATGGGACAGACGGGACAATAGGATGGTTCTCTCTCCACTCCTTCACCTCTCTCCTTCCCTCACCTCTCTCCCCCCTCCCCCAGCCCTCTCTCCCCTCCTCCTCTCTCCCCCCTCTCTCTCCTTCACTCCTCTCTTTCTTCCCCTCCCCATCTCCTTCCCCTCCCTCATCCCTCTCTCTCCTCTCCTTCCCCCTTCTCTCCCCTCCCTCACCCTCTCCCCTCCCTTTCCCCTCCCTCTCTCCCTCACCCCTTTCTCTCCTCCCTCTCCCCTTCACCCCTTTCCCTCTTCTTCCTCACCCTTCTGTCCCCTCCCTCCCCCTCTCTCCCTCCCCCCCCTCCCCCATCCCCCTCTCTCCCCCCCCCCCCCCCCCCCACCCCTCTCCTCTTGTCACTCTGTTTGGTGTCAGACCACACAAAAGTCCACGCATCCTTTGGCTGTCCTCACCCTCCAGTTAGCCCATCTCCTACTTAGCAGACTCCTTGCCTGACTTTTTCTTCCAGAAGGGACTGGAAAGACTAGTGCTTAGATGCAGACTCCTTCCTCTAGACGTGGGCACCCCAGGGCACCTGGAGGTAGAGAATTTACTTCTTGGTTATTACTTTATTGAGTATCCACATTCTCTTGCCAATCTTGCTATTTCATTTTTTTTTTTAATTGAGGTATAATGTTGCCCAGGCTGCCCTCATGTTCGTGAGCCTGTTGCCTCGGCCTCCCAATTGTCTACTAGCTCATGTTTTAGGAAGAGCTATCAAGCTGGGCATGGTAGTGCATACCTATAACCCCAGCATTTGGGATCTGGGGAAAGGAAAATCACAAGTTCAAGGTCACCCTCAGCTACATATCAAGAATGAGGCAGCCTGGGCTACTGAGACCCTATTAATCCCCAACATCCTCAAAGTGAGATTATCTTTACTTTTTAGTGACCCATGTTAGAAACTATCAAAAAAAAATTTCAGGGGACAGAAAATAAAGAGAGCAGAAGTAAGGTGGGGGCAGTAAAGGTCAGAGGGTAAGGAAGTAGTATTCATTGCATCTGGGGTTTGACTCAATGAGGAGGGGGAGAGGAGGGGTCTGGGTGACTTTCAGGTTTCTAGACTGGTGTCAGGATCTACTGGGTTAAAGGATAGAAGAGCAGGTGTGTGTGTGGGGGGGGAGGTGACAGCTCAGCAGGTTACTCCTCACGATGGAAGTAGTGGGCCTTCTAGCCTGAACTGCCCGGCCGGCCAGTAGTAAGTCTGGCCGTCTGAGTGCTGGCTGGGGCCTCAGAGCTGGGGCCGCAGGGCTGGGGCCGCAGGGCTGGGGCTGCAGAGCTGGGGCTGCAGAGCTGGGCCTTTCAGCCCCCAGCTGCTCCTTTGTTGCATTCATGCATTCTCTTACTCTTCTTAGCCAAAGCCTGTCCTTCAAGATTTAGGCTAAAGTCCATCCTTGTCTGGGGTTTCCCTGACCCCTTCAAGTGGCTCCCTTCGCTCTCCTGACTCTCTACCGGGCACATGTGGGCGTTCCATTCATCAGAGGAAACTGTGTTCTTCCTTAGCCTAGCATGGACACACACGCACGCACACGCATGCAACTGTGTCCAGGCAAGGAGCCTAGGACTGGTCTTGTCCTGGACACGAATGCTTAGCTCAAAGGCCAAGAAGGCCAGAATCCTATGCTTCTCAGGAATAAGACTGTGGTGGTCAGTGGGGACAGGGAGTCACGGTTCTGTCCCTTGTAGGAAGCTTTGTCTCCTCTCTCTGCTACTCATTGGTGCCTTGGGCTGTGCTATCTGTCATGGGAACCCTGTGGACGACATCTGCATAGCGAAGCCCCGAGACATCCCCGTGAATCCCATGTGCATTTACCGCTCCCCTGCAAAGAAGGCCACTGAGGAGGACGGCCTAGAGCAGAAGGTTCCGGAAGCCACCAACCGGCGGGTCTGGGAACTGTCCAAGGCCAATTCTCGATTTGCCACTAACTTCTATCAGCACCTGGCAGACTCCAAGAATGACAACGACAACGTTTTCCTGTCACCCTTGAGCATCTCCACGGCTTTTGCTATGACCAAGCTGGGTGCCTGTAATGACACTCTCAAGCAGCTGATGGAGGTACAGTGTAAAGCCCTCTTCCTCTTTCCTTGCCGGGGGAGCGTGTCTTGGACTTCCTTATGTCACACATCAGGTTGTGAGGGAACCTCACTGTGAGTTAGATTTTCTTTGAATCACTACTTCATGTGTTAGGATAATTTTTTAAATGATTTTTTTTAGGTGCATTGGTGTTTTGCCTACATGTGTATCTGTTGGATCCCTTGGAAGTAGAGTTAGAGACAGTTATGAGATGCCATGTGGGTGCTGGGAATTGAACCCTGGTCCTCTGGAAAAGCACCCAGTGCTCTCAACTGGGTTGTCCAGCCCTGGATTTTTTTTTTTTAAATAACTCTAGTTTTTGAGAGTTTTGAGGGTTTTTTTCTAACTGTATAGCCCGGGGTGACCCCACACTTAGTATATGTAGGTCTAGTTGGTCTCGAACTTGTGATGATCACCTGGCCTCAGTTTCATGAATAGAAGAATTACAAGTGCTAGCTACCATACGGCTAATTATTTTTTTTAATTAGGCAAGGAGTCATTACCTGGATGTCTTCCTCATAAATGTTTCCTATTCCCTCCCATTTAAAAATTATTTTACTCTTTATTACTTGAGGAGGAGCACACATGTGCCATGGCATGTGTGTGGAGATCACAGGACAGCTTTCAAGAGCCGGTTCCTTCCTCCTCCCTTATTGATGGAGGCTCTCTCTTCTGCACACTGCATAGTCCAGGCTAGCTGCTCTGTGAGCTTCCAGGTGACCTCTACCTTCCATACTGCTATGGGGGTGTTGGGATTATAGATGTAAGCCACTGATGTGGCTTCTTGTAGGCTCCAGGGGCCAAATGCAGACTGTCAAGCTTGATAAGCAAATGCTTTTATCTGCTGACTCATCTCGATAGTGCATATTCTGTGCTATTCATAGAGGAGAAGGCTGGTAGGCTGGTATCAGTCATATTCTCTCTCTCTCTCTCTCTCTCTCTCTCTCTCTCTCTCTCTCTCTCTCTCTCTGTTTCACTCACATTGCTCTTGAACTTGGGGTCCTCCTGCCTCTACTTCCCAAGTACTGGGATTACAGGTGTGTACTATGTTCAGTTACTTGTATATTCATTCATTTGATTGATTTGATATGTTTGTTTGTTTTTTAAATCCAATACTACCTCTATGCTGGATGCTGGATCCAGCCATATGCTGGGTGAAGACTCTAGTCCCTGCCCTGGTAGGGAAAGACAATTTGCCATCCAGTGAGCTCAAGCAGATTGGCGTTTGGGGTAGATTCTAGGGGTCTGGATAGAGAGACCTGGATCCCATGAAGCTGAGAAGCCTCCAAGAGACAGACTGTTTTGGAACTACTGCGGTATTGATCACTTCAGATCAGTGGTCCCCCCACCCCTTTTTGGCAGGTCAGGGAAGAAGGGGGATAAAGTGGAACAACAAGAAATGTCATGACTTATGTAGGCCCTGGTAGCACTCTAAGCCGTGGAGAGAAACATGAGGTCCTTACTCTGCCCTTGACTTCACTGTCCCGCTGGCTTTCTTCAGGTGGGATCTCACTCTGGAAACAAAGATAAATGGCAGGAAGGCAGAAGCCCCTCCAGCATGGCACACAGTGTCTTCTGAGTCCAAGACACAGAAGTCCTGGAGTTAGGAAGGTTTGCTTCCCTTTCCTCAAGGGGCAAGCTTCCACTGAACACCACTCATGTGTTCAGACTCAGTCATAGGGTTCTCTACACCTCCACTCCACAGAAGGACTAACTTTTAGAGGCCCTGTATTCTGCTTCTGCTGTCCCCAGCACAGCGCACAAGAGACTGTCCTTGCCCTGTTCTGTGTTCCTGATGCTCTCATGAATGAATGATGGCTGGCAGCACATCAGAACTTCTCCTGTGGCTTTCGTACACACAGGCATCAGTCTCCAGCACTTCCTATATTCTGTCACTGTTCTCTGAATGTGAGCTTAAACATAACCTTTCCTATAAAAACAAATGAGAGCTGGAGACACGGCTAAATGGTAGAACACTTGGCTAGTAATATGCAGAACTTGGGGGTTAGTCTCTAGCGGTGCAAAATAAAAGCAGAAAGAAAAGCCTACCAGAGGCAGAACAACACTTCGAATCCACACGCGTCCTCTGAGCCCCTTCTACGTATCTTACAATGTATGATGTCAAACACAGAAAAATGGAGTATGATTCTCTCTAAAGCAAAGGGAAACCTAGAGAGCGTTTAGTCACAAGTGATAAAAAAGGGACCTGGGGACAGGATTGGTAAAGTGCTTTGCCTTGCATGTACCAAGTCCTGAGTTTGAGCTCCAGAACCTATATACACGGGCATGGTGCACATGCCTGTTAATTCCAGGGAGATAGAGATGGACAGATAGATCCCTTGCTGGCCAGCCATCTTACCCTAATCAGCTAGCTCCAGACCATAGAGAGACCCTGACTTATAAGGGAGAAAGGTGGGTCTAGAGAGACAGCTCAGAGGTTAAAAAAAGCTCCCCTTTCTTCCAGAGGACCCAAGTTAGATGCCCCAGCACCCATGTCTGGCAGCTCATAACCTGTAACTCCAGCTACACAAAATCTAGTACCTTCTTCTGGCCTCTTGAGGCACCCACATGTACGAGGCATACATCCCCCCCCCAATAAATACATGTTTTTATAAAAGGAAAAGAAGGTGTATATACCTGAGTAACAATATTCGAGGCTGTCCTCTGACCCTGACGTGCATGTGCGTTCGTGCCCGTGTGCTCACGGGCACACACACAGCACAGAGTGCACGCCAGAACACCAGGGAAACATAAACGAAGAAAAAAAATAAAACCAAAAGGCCTTTTCCCACCTGAGGAGTGAGCACAGAGAAGTGGGGGAAGGAGCCATTTTGTGCTGGCGATGAAGAAGGTGGCTGTGCAGGTTTATGGCAGCTTCTATGGCTCTGGCTGGCAAGTGTGTAGCTCTTTATGTCCCTTTTAACCCTGAGTCTCTGATTCTGGGCTCGTTTATTTCTTTGTGACACAATCTTTTCCTCTCTCAGCCTTTCTACAACCAGTATTCCAGAGCCCTCAAGAGTGGTGATCCAAGCAAATGCTCTGAGAATGCTTGTTACAAGGAGATGCACTATCTAGGTTCCTTTAGGTGTCTGTAACTACCAAGAGGACATCTCTTTTCACAGTGAGAAGGCAACCTGCATTGGTCTACAGTCCCTTAAAGACCCGATGGTGTTCCTGTCTCTTGATCTTTCCCCACTATGTTTCCTGCCTTTTATTCTTTTTTCCTGCATATATTCATTTTAAAAACATGAGCCGAGGGTTTATGCTGTGCCAGGCACTATGCTGGAAGGAACTAACAGCTGAGATGGCTCTTGGACCAGCACTGTACTCTGCACCCATGGTAACTGACTGCCCAACCACACCGCCAACCCATTTTCTTTTGTCATTTATAGGTTTTTAAATTTGATACCATCTCCGAGAAGACATCCGACCAGATCCATTTCTTCTTTGCCAAACTGAACTGCCGACTCTATCGAAAAGCCAACAAGTCTTCTGACTTGGTATCAGCCAACCGACTTTTTGGAGACAAATCTCTCACCTTCAACGAGAGCTATCAAGACGTTAGTGAAGTTGTTTATGGAGCCAAGCTCCAGCCCCTGGACTTCAAGGTGAGTTGTAGGTGTCAGAGTCCCTGCCACTCAAACTGAGAAGGGAGAGAAACAGGATCCAAATAAACACTACACTACTTGCCAATGGCTGGTGGAGGCTGAGGACAAATCAGAACTCACGGAACACGTCCTTGGTTAAGGCTTCACCGAGCAATGCTCCTCAAGCCGCCACGTATAGAGGCTTCTCTCAAGAAGTTATACAAGGGATTACTTTTTATTTCATCTACCAAGTTCAAATATGTCATGGTCAAATCAAATTGGTGCATGATGTGTGTGACATGATCCCTTGGAGGTTCACGAGGCACACAAGCCTACTAAGTGTTTTGAGGAAGTAATAGAGCAAAGAAATACCTTGATTTCTGTTGTAGTTACTGCTCTATTGCTGTGAAGTGCAAGACAACTCTTATAAAAGAAAGCAATTCATTGGGGTGGACTTATATAATTTTAGAGTGTGAGTCCATTTCCTTTATGGCAGGAAGCATGGTGGCAGGCAGGTATGGGGTTGAGAACTTACTTCCCGATCCACAGGCAGACAGAGAAAAAGAGAGATGCTGGGACTGGCAAAGCCCACCCCAGTTATGCGTCTCCTTCTCTTAATCCTTTTCAAAAATCCTTAATCAACGGGGGACTAAGCATGCAGTTATGAGCCTCGGGGCTGTTTTAACTTACCTCCATAGCATCATTCTGTCAGCACTTCCTTTTCTTTCTTTCTTTCTCTCTCTCTCTCTCTCTTTCTTTCTTTCTTTCTTTCTTTCTTTCTTTCTTTCTTTCTTTCTTTCTTTCTTTCCTTTTCTTTCAGAGCTGAGGACCAAACCTAGGGCCTTGCACTTGCTAGGCAAGCGCTCTACCACGAAGCTAAATCCCCAAACCCTTTTTCCTTTCTACCCCATCCCTGACCCCCAGACAGGGTTTCACTATGCAGCCCTGACTGACTTGGAACTCACTCTACAGAACAGGCTAGCCTTGCGCTCTCAGAGATCTGCCTCCCAAGTGCTGGGATTAGAGATGTGAGGCACCACTAACTGGTCAGCATTGTCTACATTTCTGTGACTACAGGCACTGGCCCCTTCCATCCTCTTAACTGTGCCATCAGGCATTTCCTCCCACAGACTGTATGGAGATTAAGCTTCTATGAGTTTAGGGTTTCCGAAGTCAGAGTAGGTAACATCGCGTACCTTCCATTCTTCAGCCTGTCTTCCCCTTTCATCTGTACTGTGTCTCCTCTTTCTTTTTGTGCTTATAGCATTTATTGATGGACTGGGCTTTGAATATGATCCCTGTCATGACAAAAGATTAATGCATGAAAAAAAAAATTAGTGACTGCATTGGATGACAGAGAGTTCTTGGGAGTGGGTTAAAGTGATGACTTCTTAACCAATCACCAGAAAATATTGGGCAAAGAAAATTCTGCACTGGGAACTTGAAAGTCAGAGGTATTGAGTTGAACAGGTGGGTAGTATTATTTCTTGTTTTCCTTAGGAGAATCCGGAGCAATCCAGAGTGACCATCAACAACTGGGTAGCTAACAAGACTGAAGGCCGCATCAAAGACGTCATCCCCCAAGGTGCCATTAACGAGCTCACTGCCCTGGTGCTGGTTAACACCATTTATTTCAAGGTACTTCAGCTGGTCTATTAAGTATTTGCAGCCAGACCCCTCCTGAAATAGTTCATGCATAGTCTAGGCAATCATATAAATTTGCTGAGAGCTCAGAGGTACAGAGGTTTAGTAGTGTCCCCAGGCTAGGGCAGACTGTGTGAACTTACTAACCCAAGAATTCTTCAAGATGTGATAAATTTTCATACTTGTGTGACAATTTCTGCCATTCAATTAATGTTTTCTTTTTTCCTTTCTTTTTTAAATTATGAGACAGGGTATTATGTAGTTCTGGCTGTCCTGGAACTTGCTAAGTAGACCAGGCTGGCTTCAAGCTCACAGAGATTCACCTGCCTCTGTCTCCCGAGTGCTGGCATTAAAGGCACGTGCTGTCACAACCAGGTCTGTTAATGTATTTAAAATCTGAAATAAAATGATTTTACTGACAATCGTCAGTGACGGAGTTCCCTACTGCCAAGAGCAATTTCTATTTAACATGGCTCCTTGGGGTTCTGAAGCTCCAGAGGCTGGGCTCACCCAAGAATAAGAAGAGGCCTGTGATGTTACCATGTATATTTTCCTCACAGAGTCCAGGGTTCTGAGGACTGCTTTAATTTGATTACATTTGAAAAGGAGCAGGGGGAGGACAGTGGGGGAGGATCATCCCCGAAGAGCAACTGGAATTGTGACATGTGCTGTCTGCATTCCTCCTTTGTCCATGTGGAATGGAGACTTAGCCAGCCATGTCAATCACTCTGCCTCTTGAAGCTGCCTTTCCACAGTGTGCTGTTACCCCTTACTGTTTATGGAATGACTTGCTATTTGTTAACACTCTAGATCCTCATACCACTGAGAGTGAGACCGTGGGCTGTCTACGCAGTATGATTTCTTTGTTTTAAAGCTTGACTGCTTGTTTCTAAGTGTATGAGTTCGTGTGAGTTACTGGGGGGCTTTCCTATGGCCCATTTCTGCATGTATAAAATGGTAATGAGGATTGACCTACTTTATAAGTTTACTAAAAGGTTAGAGTAGGTAACACAGGTGAAATACTTAGGTGTTACACATGCTTAGAGCACACAGTTAACATTGTAAAGTTGTTGGCTCTTTCCAGTGCCTAACTCATGGGTGAGAAACCACCTCTCAGAAGAGTTAAGTGACTCATCTCAAGAGCAAAGAGCCAGAGAACAATAAGGAATGATAAGGAATGGGGCAAGAAGCCAGCCAGGATTGCTGTTTGAGTCTGGCCTCTATCTAAGTCTGTAGGGACAGAGCACAGAGTTCTGGAGGTTGGCTCTGGAAAACAGGCTGGTAGACAGCAGACAACAGGAAACAGAGTGAACTTGCAAAGAAGAGTGTAGGCTATTCTAAGGGTTAGACCTTCCTGACTTAAAAAAACAAAAAGCAGATGACAACAACAATAACAAAAATAACAACAACAATAATAACACTGGGCTGGCAAGATGGCTCAGCTGGTAAAGGTGCTTGTCACCATATTTGGCAACCTGAGTTCCATCATGGAACCCACATGGTGGGAGGGAAGAACCATTTCCTGAACGTGGATAAATTGTCCTTTGATGTCCACATACACACAGTAGCACGCTCCCCCTCTCAAATGTTAAAAAAAGGCAATATTGATGGGAATATAGAGAAACATAGAAAAAACACAGAACGAAACACACAGAAATAACTGCATCACTCAGACATAGTTATTAGCCTTTTAACACATATTAATTTTTATCTAATAACTATATTTATATGTTGGTGCAATCAGATAATATAATTATGTCCCATATCAATAAGTATCCTGCTAGGATAGTTTTGTTCTTGCTTTATGATTCTCCCACTTGACATCTTTCAGGGCTTGTGGAAGTCAAAGTTCAGCCCTGAGAACACAAGGAAGGAATCGTTCTACAAACTTGATGGGCAGTCATGCCTAGTGCCTATGATGTACCAGGAAGGCAAATTCAAATACCGGCGTGTAGCAGAGGGTACCCAGGTGCTGGAGCTGCCCTTCAAGGGGGATGACATCACCATGGTACTCATCCTGCCCAAGCCTGAGAAGAGCCTGGCCAAGGTGGAGCAGGAACTCACCCCAGAGCTGCTGCAGGAGTGGCTGGATGAACTGTCGGAGATGATGCTTGTGGTTCACATGCCCCGCTTCCGCATCGAAGATAGCTTCAGTCTGAAGGAGCAGCTGCAAGACATGGGCCTCATTGATCTGTTCAGCCCCGAGAAGTCCCAACTCCCAGGTTGGTATAGGAGAGAACCACTTCCTTTCCACTCCAAGGTGGTTTAACCAAAAACAAGAGAATTCAAGAAAGTACAGGAAAGAGTGCCAAGTCAGGGCACCAGGATTCTGATTGAGGCTTTCTGTTGAGCCTGGGGCGACCTCTTTCCCTTACTATCCTCTCTGTGAAAGAGAGTGTTTGCTCTTGTTTCCAGGAGTCCAACCAGTATGTCTGTCACCCCATGAATCTGTATCTAACAGGGGAGATCGAACCAGGTGGGGAAGAATTTGAAAATACATTGGAATTCAAAGAGACAGGCATGCCGGTCGGTGGTGGCGCACGCTTTTAATCCCAGCACTTGGGAGGCAGAGGCAGGCAGATTTCTGAGTTCTAGGACAGCCAGGGCTACACAGAGAAACCCTGTCTCGAAAAACCAAAAAAAAAAGCAAAAAAACAAAACAAAACAAAACAAAACAAAACAACAACAACAACAAAAAACAAAGAGACAGGCATTAAAAGCAAGGCATGCTGAGACCTGTAATTCCAGCATTGGGAGGTAGGGTAGAACGTAAGAGTGTTCCAGGCCAGCCTAGGCTATATAACAAGAGCTTGTCTTGAAGGTAAATAAAATAGAGCCTAGAAAGAGATCTTAGCAGTTAAGAACATATATTATTATTATTGCAGAAGACCCAGGATCAGTTTCCAGAGTCCATAGTACACAGCTGACTCTGTAGGCACCTGCATTATTCATAAACACACACACACACACACACACACACGCACGCACGCACGCACGCACGCACGCAAATAAAATAAATCTTGAATAAGATAAAAATAAAATGTGATACTAAATTAAAAATGAATCTTAGCTGGGCATGGAGGTGCATGTGTTTAATACCAACACTTGAGAGGCAGAGGCAGCAGATCTCCGAGTTTGAGGTCAACTTGATCTACAGAGTAGGTTCTTGGATAGTTAAGGCTACACAGAGAAACCTTGTCTTGAAAAAAAAACAAAATAAATAAGTAGATAAATAAATTAATAAATAATTTTTAAAAACTAGTCTTAAATTCCTTTTTGTTTTTTCTTTTTTCTTTTCATTGAGACAGGGTCTTATATAACCCAGGTTAGCCTGGGATCCACTATAGAGCTAAGACTGGCTTCATATTGATTGTGCTCTCTCTACCCCGAGAGCTGTTTAATCCCTTGAATCATGTATACAAGGTATACCACCATATGTGGCAAGATCTTTTACTTATTAATACACTTACTTATTTGTTGTTATGTATGGTATGTGTAGAGGAATGTACAAGTGTGTGCATGGAGGTCAGACGACAACTTTCAGGGGTTCGAAACCATGTGGAGCCCTGGGATTAAATTGAAGTTGTTAGGGTTAGTAGCACATTCCCTTACTCAATGAGTAATCTCACTGTCCCACAGAGCTGGGTTTGGTGACACACAATTATAATCTCAACACTCAAGGCCAGTTCACACTACACAAAGATTCTAAAAATGACTTCCATCAAGTAGTTAGATTTATCTTTATTGGGCTATCTTTAGCTTTGAGAGCCAAACCTCTTAAAAATGTTACCAGACTGGAAAGACATATTTTTTCTAGATATAGGAAAGTTTTTCTTTAAGAACAGAGTCCCACCCTTCCATCTTCCCAAAAAAAGTTGACATCAGATTAAATTCACAAGATCCATGTCAAAGAAGCCAAAATAACTCACCGTGTTTAAGAGGTATCCATTGCGGAGGTGAGTAGGGAGGCTCAGGAATCTGCTTCTCAAATCTCAGCGTTCCCCCTGTACTGTTCTTCCTTCCAGGGATTGTTGCTGGAGGCAGGAATGACCTCTATGTCTCCGACGCATTCCACAAAGCATTTCTTGAGGTGAGTACAGCTCCCGCCACCCTCTGACTTTTGTTTTTGTATTTCATCAATCTATGTTCCTGGAGTTTCCTGCAGCTCTTCTGGTGGAGACAGCAGGTCTATTAGCAGCAGAGGACTGTGGCAGAGGCATCTCTGCAGTGTCCCTCTAAATCATGTACACATGTAGAAGCGTGTAGCCTTCTCCATGAGGTCTGCCTCAGTATGACACTTCAAGGAAATCCTCATGCTTCAGCTGTTTGACCTTCTCTCCTGCTAGAGAGGCATATTTAGTGCGTAGCCCAAGGAAAGGGAGCCAGCAAAGGCCATGGAGAGGGAATTCTGAGATGTTTCAGGAATGTGAAAAGCATGGAGTAAGACAGAAACTAATTCTGGACAGAATGAGAGGGACGTGTGCATAAGTGAAGAGGGTGAAGAGTAACTGAACAGAAGAAAAGGGGTTACTAATGAGTACGGGTCACCTTAGCATCAAGTGTATTCTAGAACTATCTCGATATAGAGCATTTCAGTTAGGTGGGCACACGCTGATCTCCTTGAGAAAGTGTAACTACACACAGTGGTGTGCTGAGACTGAGAAGTCCCAGGGAAGACACGAGTAGAGCAGTGTTCAGCCTGTCTTCCCACAACTGAGGTTCACAGAGAGTCGTGTTAGCTAAGTCATGACAGGTTGTAGAAGTTCTGGTTCTTAGGTACTGAAGTGTGGAGCCACAGCTTTAGGTGGAGATCCTTAAGCCTGGAGACTGAAGGATGGAGTCTGAGAATTTGTTAATTTGTTTCTTTTTGTTGATTTTTTTTTTTTTTTGAGAAAGGGGTTCTCCCTGTAGCCCTGGTCATCCTAAAACTTGTTGGAGAATCTGTTAACTTTATACAGATCCTTGGGAGATTTTTACAATTAGGTTTGAGGCCCAATGGTGTAGCTGTTTTTCATGGAGGCTAAGACTGTGCACAGAAGGAGATGAGCCAATGTTAGACAAAGCTTACAGGACTTTGGTTTGCAAAGAAAGGCTGAAGTCAGAGAAATGTTCAGAGTATCATGCCAGAGAACTAATTCTAGTATCTAAGTAAGCTTAGTGGGAACTGAAGGAAGCAGAAGGATGAGGGACAGGAGGAGATAACCCGCTGGGTCACATCTTCACACTACTTAAAATTTAGTCCTAGAGTGAGCATGAAATAGATGTGGGACACCAAAGGGAAGGAAAAACACACACGCGCACGCACACACATACATTAACCAGCCCCTCAACGCACAGAGATTGCAAGTACTTTATTAATAGTCAGGGGCAGGAAGCAAAGGCAGGAGAATTGCCACAAGTTCCTGGCCAGCCCGGTCTATACAGAAAGTTAAAGGCTAGCAAGGTGTACACACATACACACACAAGAAAGGGAACCAGGAGTAGTCACCTGACACAGCATGATCTTAAATGGCAGGCTAGCCTCAGTACTAGAATGCCCAGCAAGATTCTATCCCAGAGAGGTCAGTAATGTCAACAGTTGTCGTTTTCTGAAGGTGTCCCTTCAGATGTGTCATTGTTCAAATACTGCTTTTTCGGTTATTACTCCAAGGAAAATATCTCACTCAACTGTAGAACTATCTTTTCATAAGCCACAGGTTCTTAGTGGCTTTTGGGGGTAGTTATAGCCTGGATTTCTTTATGCTTCAAGAGTGAACCTATTTAAATTGCACATCTCCAATTTTGAGTCTGAATTTCTCTTAGCAGTTGGCTCAAAAACAATGCTCTGTGATAGTGTTCAACCATGCTACCCAGAATGTGACGCCTTGTTCAGGGATTACACTTGTGGAACTCTTGCAAGGCTTTGGATGAGCCCAGTGAAATTATACACGCACACACACTGGATATTAAGGTTTCTGGAGGGAACCATTTGTGTCCAAGTATTACCAGGGTGAGCTGCTGGGTCTGTGTGTGATTTATGTGCCTAGCATGGACTGTAGGGTAGCTAATATTTGTTTCCTATGTGACCTGCAGGTAAATGAGGAAGGCAGTGAAGCAGCAGCGAGTACTTCTGTCGTGATTACTGGCCGGTCACTGAATCCCAATAGGGTGACCTTCAAGGCCAATAGGCCCTTCCTGGTTCTTATAAGGGAAGTTGCACTGAACACTATTATATTCATGGGGAGAGTGGCTAATCCTTGTGTGAACTAAAATATTCTTAATCTTTGCACCTTTTCCTATTTTGGTGTTTGTGACTGGAAGAAAAAAAAATAAATACAACTGCCACCTCACAAGAATGGACTCTTCCACTTGAAGACACGAGACTGAAGTGCAGATGCTATTGGGGTACTCGGTAAAATGACATTTCATCTTGAGGATAGTGGGCATCTTGAAAGGGTAAAGGGACCTTAAATTTTCATTATTCCTCCCATACTACAAACTAAAAAGCAAAACAATCTCTAAATAGAAAAGACAGAGGTTCAAATAAGAGTATTAAACATTTTATTTCTCAAACCACTCACATGCATAATGTTTCTTATACAGTGTCAAAATAAAGAGAAATGCATTTTATACAAACAATTTCAAGTATACATTAATAGACTTCTCAGATTACTAGCCAAGTTGCTAAGATTTCATTCACATTGTTCTTAAAGCTGTTCAACAAGAAAGCTTTTGCTAACTGCTTTAAATATGTTTATATAAACCCACATCTTAACTCTTCTTTGAATCTCCCCCTCCCTTGACCCTCATGCCCCCCCCTCCCCAATAGGGCTCCAGGAGACATGCCACCCCTCCAAGAACTATTTATTGGCTTTTCCAGGAAAAGACAGAATCTACAGGAGGAGAGTTGGGGTCCCCTATCACACAAGGGAACCAAGCCCAGTACTTAGATGTGACACAATTCTAGATAATATTTTAGTGCCATTGTTTTTGCTTGATATTTAATCAAGAAAGAAAGAACTGACCACAAAACATGATTTTTTAAGATATAATTTGGCAGCTAAAAATTAGTTCAATGAAAATAAAATTTCCCCCAAGAAAAAAATTCCAAAATTGGGGTAGGTATGTTGAACTCTTATTTAGTGGTTCTTTTGCCCTTTGGCAGGGAGTACTTGGGGCAGCTTAAAAAACGTATTTTGTGTTCACATTAAGATATCTGTTACTGGGGCAGCAGTTGCCTAGCATATGTAAGGCCCTGGGCTCAATCCCCAGCACTATGGGGGTAAGGGACAAAGAAATGTGGTTAAACCTTACAGGGTCTGACAAGAGTTTTCCCTCAACTCTCCTCCTGAGTGATCTGGCTTCAGGGCCAGGAACAGCCACACTCCTTAGGAATTAAAGTGCATACTTCTTGTTTCTGTTTTTTTCAGTACGGGGAAGGGAGAGTTTACACTAACGTGATGATGAAAGGAGGCTGGGCAGAGGAAAGCCTACTCCTATATATAGGTATTTATAGTTAAGGTCACAACAAAAACCAAAGGCTTAGAAGGAAAGATGCACACAGCCAGCCCTGCCTTCTCCGAGGGATGGGAGCGCTACCCTGCTGTACTTTCTGAGGCATCTTTACTACTAACGGCAGAATTGCTTCAGATAAAAGACACAAATCTAAGTGTTAGACTCTTTTCATAGGGAGAAAACAGAAGGGAGTTAAAAATAATCTATCCCATTCCCATCCAGGACCAATGTTTTAGAAAGTGATTGTCTGTTTCAATATGACCTCTCCTTGATGAACTAGTGGAAACTAGTCAGATACCTGCTGCTTACAATTACTATTGTGTCAGCTTCAGAAACAGGAGGAGGCTGCAGTTTGATTCCCGCTGTCACTCAGTAGCAGCTGAAGTGAAATCTGTGATTTCATAATGTGACAACTATAACCCAAATCTAATTTTGTTGCCTTGTATTTTATGGCGGTTTCTTGGGATGAAAACCCCCGACATTCTCAAAGAGAAGTTAATGCTACATTATAAGCTGTGTGAAGAAGCAATGGGCTCATGATAAGAGGGATCTTGTCCTGGATTCTGGCCTCTGAGTCCAGTGTGATCTATTTTTCACAGTGACCAGTGGGAAGGCACAGTGCCAGGGACATGTAGCCAGGAGACAACTGTCACCCGTTAAGTAAGCACCATGGAGAAGAGTTGGATATAGTTCTTTCAGAATAGGTCCTCCATCTGAAGGAAATCAAACGTCTGCTGCATTGCTGGTCCTCTTTTGTCCTTAGCCTTCTCTGCCTTTCACAGGCAGTGCCTGGGTAGCCCATCCTAAATGACAGGCACCAGGAAATCTAAGTGTTCTGCCAATGCACTTCCCCTCACTTAGACTGAGAATCCTCGGTCCAGAGTGCTGTTCCTAAGATGTCTTAAAGGAAAAGGAAGCCGCTGGGTCCTGAGTAATAGATCCATTAGAACACAAAACAGTGACTAGGCCAAAGCTGTGAACAGAACACAGCAGGTGAAAAGCTAATGGACTCTGAGAGCACACTTCCTTGACCCATAGTTCTGATGACACTTGCTTTCACTGAGGACCAGGAGATGGAGCAAGGGGGGTCACACTGATCAGACCAGCACTTGCTTAGCTGTTTCAGAAAGATTTGGATCTGGAATGATAGTTCAGTGGCAGAGTGCTTGCCCCGCACGCTCCAGATTCTTGGGCTCAGCACCCAGTACTAAAAGGACAAAGAGATATGGGGCAAAGGAGGGGGAGTGAGTGAGTGAGTGAGTGAATGATTGAATGAGAAGGACAACACATCAGGGCAGAAGATGATCTGACTTTACATTTGTGGTAGAAATTTCTTTTATTCTTGCTCACAATATCAAATGCTGACACTTACCTTTTCCTACCACTTCCCCACCTTCCTCTTGTCCCTTCTTAAAGCTTAAAGTCCAGTGTGGTGTAATTTGCATAAACGTCATCAAGTTTCACAGTACTCCACCATGTTTCCAGCATGAACATCCCTTATAGAAACTGCCGTCCTATCCTTCTTATAACCAGGAAGTCGTCAGCAAGTCATCCTAAGGCAGGGAAGCCTTTCTCTCGGATACTGCAAGCCAAGGCCTTAAATACTACTTAGAATAAGTGTTCTCATTCTGTTCTAATCAACCTTTTCCTATACTTACCTTTTCTTCCTGTCCAAACCACCTATTTTTGAAGTGCAAATGATCAATTACTTAAAGGCAAGGAAGGCACACTTCTTTCAGCAGCTAGAAGCTGTCAGGCAGTTACTTTCAAAGGTGGTTTTCATTTTTATGCAGACAGAACAACTCTTCCCTCCCCAGTGCCACAGCAGGCAGTACACTGTCAACTGGTTACACAGCTTTTCTATGTGGTGAGAATGGAAGCTGTGGAACTTCCTTTGGGAATGACTGGGTCAGGTCTTTTAACATCCTAGAACAAAAGATGTTAAGGTGACTCATTTCACACACTAGTCAGAAATATTTAAAGCCTTGGCTAGTTCATTTCATTCAGAAAAACAGCTAAGTCAAGAGTCACTTGACTAATCCTACCAGGCAAAAGAAACAAATAATCAGAAGTGTCCTGATCACCCAAGACGGTTATTCTTTTCTCCATAAGTAAGAGCACTACCTGTTTCTTTCACAAAGAATAGTAGCCCAAAGTCAGCTTGAGTGTGGCTTTGCAGGTCAGTTTGTTTTTTTAAAAACAGGACACTGAAGTGCTGCTCTATTTTAGCTATCAGAATTGAGCAGTCATCTCTCAGATCTCACATACAGAGGAAAAGGACTCTAGGGAACAGGCTTGGAAACTGCTTGTGTGTGTGTAAGCACACTTTGCACTTGGCACAGAGGGTACTGGATGGACTGTAACATTTTCCTCCAGACCTACTCTGAGAAGACGTAGATGAGGCTGCGCTCTGGCCCACTGTCAACTTTATGCCAAGAGCCCTACTTGAGACAGCAGTAAAGGTACCAGTGTCAGGAAAACGAGCTGCCAGCATTTCTCTCCCAGAGTCCCTTTACTCTGTGGAGTTCTTTCTCTTTTCAACCAAACCAAACCACCCCCAAAACTAAAACCAAACCCCATTCCTGTCCTCTAAAACAAAACCCAAACACCTTCATTTCACTTGGGGAGTGGGGGAGAGAGAATGAGATAGTGCTAGTTTGAGGTTATCTTGTCTAAGACCACAAATGAGTATTCACTAGTGAGTTTCAGCCCTGGCTGAACATCAGAATCATAGGGCAGGTTTCCGTAGTTGCTCAGGGAACTGCACAAAGGTCTTTTACATGCTAAACAGGAGCACTATACCAAAGCTGCCACTGCACTCCACCAAGGCAGCCACTGCACTCCACCAAAGCAGCCACTGCACTCCACCAAAGCA
>NW_021604588.1:6459860-6475875 GCF_004785775.1 Grammomys surdaster
AGCAGCCACTGCACTCCACCAAAGCAGCCACTGCACTCCACCAAAGCTGCCACTGCACTCCCACTCCATCCCTAGGGATCTTTCTGAAGCCCAGGTTGCACAACAGATCATGGGAATGTCTGGAAGGGGTATCATCACAAAGGCCCAAGTCGGAGGAAGAGGGAAAGAACTGGTTTCCTTCTACATTCATGAATTTAATGTAACTCAAGAGAATTACCTGGGAGGCCAGGCAGTGGTGGCGCACACCTTTAATCCCAGCACTTGGGAGGCAGAGGCAAGCAGATTTCTTGAGTTTGAGGCCAGCCTGGTCTACAGAGTGAGTTCCAGGACAGCCAGGATTATACAGAGAAACCCTGTCTCGAAAAACAAAATAAAACAAAACAAAAAAATTACCCGGGCACTTAATTCTTTTTTTCTCCAAATATTAGTTTAACCAAATAAGCAACCACACAGACAATAAAGTATTATTAAGTAAGACTTAATTAAATATGTGGGTTTTTTTTTTCCCCGAGACAGGGTTTCTCTGTGTAGCCCTGGCTGTCCTGGAACTCACTCTGTAGACCAGGCTGGCCTCAAACTCAAGAAATGTGCCTGCCTCTGCCTCCCAAGTGCTGGGTTTAAAGGTGTGCGCCATCACCGCCCGGCTAAATATGTGTTTTAAAGAATAATTTATAGCAAGATATCATGGGTAGGCCTAGAACAAAACTGCATACAAACTGTAAGTCGGAGGGAGAAGCTTCCTAAGCACAGCTTCTTGATTCCTGAGCCTGACATGCTAGCATGGCCTGCAGACTGAGAACGACTCTACAGCTTAGCAATAAACAGTTGTGGCGAACAGACTCACATGTTTTACTCATCTTTCTCCCTGGAGGACTCAATACTGAATTTATTAATAAACTGCTCACAGTCACTTATGTGGAGTGCTTTTCTCCCTATTGGGAATTTCACATTGTCTGTATTCCCTAACCTGCTCTACCTAGTGTCACAAGGAAAGAAAACTGTACCCAGAAAACAATGGAAACACCTAAAGATCTGAAAATGGATAATTCTCTAATTTTCATTTCTAACCAGAGAATTGCTGTTTTTAGACACTGTTGCTCACATAGAACAGTTGAATGCAGAGGTGAAAACATTCCAGGACATCTGTTAGAGCCAATACTTGTTCCTCAGCTGTTACAAACGTTCCAAAGGTAGGTAAGCTGACTTTGCTCTGGGAACTAGCACCGCAAGTAGAAACCAGTTGGAACTAGGTGGCATTTTACCATTGAAATGAACTTTTCTGCCATGTACAAAACTCAATTCTTGACTATTATGACAGTAATTGGCATTTTAAATAGCACATCTCTTTTTGGAGTAATTAAAAGCAAATAGATCACCCAAGAATCCTTGTCATGTATATCCATGTAAGATATTGATAGTAGGCTCATTATCAGGAATATGTGGCTAATACTCCAGTCCCTACAAATAAACTGTAAATGCCAGGCAATGAAAGAACAGCTACTTCATGTCATTCAACATAGCTGGGCATCTGTAAGAATAAACACAAAAAGAGGATGCGGTGGCACATGCTGGTAGCGTCAATATTCAAGGGGCCAAGGCAGGAACAGTGAGAGGTGAAGGCCAGCCTGAGTCACAAAGCAAGGCAAGGCCTGAGATTCTGCCTTGGGAACATCACGAAGAGAAAGCAAACATGGAGGGTGAGTCAGAAGGATGGAGAGTTTGAGGCCAGCTTGGGCAACATAAAACACAGCACATGTGCATGGGCACGCACACACAGAACAAAGCCTCCACCTCTACTAGATACTCCTATCAGGCAAGTGCAAGACTTGGGCAACAAGAATCAAACATTAACATTTGCAATGACAGCCTCTGTATTTTGAGTCTAGCTTTTTTCTGCTTGCTATAGAAAGCTACACCCTATTTCTTCAGCAAAATGCTCAGAGGTAGAGGAGCTGAAATGCATGTAGAAAAGAATTAGGGTAGACTGGCTGAGCAATCACGCTCCTGTGCCAGGGCTATAGGGAATCGTGAATATGCTCAGTATTTAGTGGGAGGTAGGATATTCTCCATTGATTTATCTGCCTTCATTAAACACCTTTTCCTTATACACACACTAACATCCGACAACTCACAGCAATGCTGCAATTCATAGCCACAGCATGTTTGTCCCACAGCTACTTTCAGGCTACTTGCTGTGTACTGATTCCTAGCCTTTTCAAGGTAGCTATAAGGATATTTTCTTTTTCTTTTGCCAGGGCTTTAAGCATATATTTCACTTTAATACCTACATCTGCTGCTCTTAAAAAAAAAAACAGATGCACTAACTGTTAGATGTGTTATAACATCTTTATAAATAGAAAGTGCAAGAAATAATTTTTTTTCAGTCCAAATACAAAGTTAACAAAAGCTCTCATAGCCTACTATGCTAAGAATTTAATTTTTAGTACAACACAGCTAACAAAATGCTTCTATGCTACCAAGATCATAGTGGGTGAGTAAATATATTTATAAACATACATTATGAAAAAGACATTAAGAAAATAGCTAAACTTCCCATAAAATTATTTGCATGAACTATTTTCAGTATACCATTCTGTGTTTAATGCACATGCATATACAATTGAATTCTTTAGTGACATTTTTATTGAGCCATTTTTCCAAAAAGAAAACAGGCTCATTAAAGAACAACAACAAAACTCATTACCAGATTTAAAGTCATCTTTGTAAAAATACTAAAAACTCCATATAAATTCTAAGTATGTCTGCCACCTGATAGCATGTCAGAGGTGGACTTCTGGTACACGTTTCGTGACCTCTTTAGTCATCTGGCTTCCAGAGGAAACACATCTGAGTTTTGTCCCTGCACAGCATCTCTGCTTTGAGTGGTTCTTAACCACTACAGTTGGGCTTCTATGACTTAGAGGAAACACATCCTTCTCAAATGTAATCAGCATCTGCTTCAAGATGGGGCTACAGGCAGAGCTCTGACCATCAGGTACTGGCTACTCACCCAGGCTGCCGTGGCTGCCACGGAAAGGAAAGGAGAGACTGTCAATCTGTAGAACCCTCTTTGCTTACCTTGCTCTTTCTATGTATACAGCATTGGCTGGTGTCAACCATCCAGTGACCACAAACTTGAGACCACAGAGACTCCAGAGAAGTTCTCAATGAATACAACATGCTAGTTATTACATAGGTTATCACAGAAAAATTGTCATTTCCTGGGACTGTAATTTCAAAGTTATTCTGTCAAGAAAGACAGAGGTAAGTGGATTATATCAGGGTGGAAATGAATATTAAAAAAGTTTTAAATTAAGTTCTATTCTTTTGCCAGGCAGTGGTGGCGCATGCCTTTAATCCCAGCACTTGAGAGGCAGAGGCAGGCGGATTTCTGAGCTGGTCTACCAGTGAGTTCCAGGACAGCCAGGGCTACACAGAAAAACCCTGTCTGGAAAAAAAAAAAAAAGTTCTATTCTTTTTATTCATTAAAAACGTCCTCTCTTCTTTACACAATAAAACCTAACTAATCTTCACTCTCTCCTTGGATAGCTAACCGCACTATGGGGTTGTCTTTTATTTTTTTCCTCCTTTCCCCCAGTTCCTAGCATTTTACACAGTCCTAAATTATGCCTTTGGTTCCTAGTACTCCTCTAGTTCCCTAGGCTTCATTTAGCAACAGAGATCACCAGACTGCATGAGAACTAGAAAAGATGGCCAAAAGCTACTTCACTGGGAAGCTACTCACTCAGTATCCCAAACCTTTTTTCTCTCAGACGTGTATTGATTTGGAGATACTTAATAGAGTACAATTTATTCTCTACCATCTTCTCAATGCAAGACTCAAAAAACACCAATGATCTGTGACTCTGAATGAGAAAAGCTAATACACAAAATTGGGCAACTGATTTTGCTGTAAGAAAAGCAGTAAGAATGGGATCAGCCAATTAATTCATCTTTAAACATAAAATTACATGAGAGGAGAAGTGGTAGAGATAGAGATAGGGTAAGACAAATAGGCGACACTGACTGTGGTGAGCTGGAGATGTCGCTCAGTGGTTAGCGCACTTGCCTGGCATATATAAGACAGCAGTACAAGAACCTCTTATGGTCTCAACAACAGGAGAGCAAGCCACACAATAGAAATTCCTGAAATGATTTAGTAGCCATATATTTTCATATCACAGGAATTTCCCACCTATTTATAAACTTAAATACAGCTGTCTCCAATAAATCAAAATCTCAAACAGTCTTTTCTTTCCTAGGGAGTATTTTTTGGCTCAGCATGCATAGCTATGGTGGCTTCACAGCAACCACAGCAAAATCCCGTAGCAAAGTATAGAGTGGAAAAGGAACAAGGGCTTTAAAGTGTGTGGAACTTGAAAGAAGTCTGTCATTAATAAAGTGAGTCTCAAGTGTTTGTCTCATTCTCTTCTACATCTCTTACTGTCACACAGCAGATGGAATAAACAGCTTCAGTGGTATTAAAAACCAACTGCAAAAGGTTTAGAAAAAAAAAAGAAAAGCCTGTTACCTGTAAACAACATGGTCTCAGATCTCTGCATGTCTTTCATAAAGTGTAGCGTATTTCCTCTCCCCTAAGACCTGGGCTCACCACTTACTAAAGTATGGCGGCGACTCCATGATGACTGTAGGCCTGGCCTTGAAGAAGACTGGCATCTTTTGCCCAGCCTGCACTGCCATGTTAAAAGTCCAACTACCTGCTGGATGGTGGTGGCCCACACCTTTAATCCCAGAATCTCAGAGGCAGAGTGGGAGGCCAACACAGTCTACAGATCGAGTGCCAGGATAGCCAGGGCTACATAGAGAAACCCTTTCTCAAAAAACAAACACAAAAAACACAGAAACTCAAAAAGTACAACTACCATGGAGAATCCTTGAAACTCAATGATAGGCCCAGCTTTTCAGGTCCCTGTACACCAGGCACGTATGACATAATCTTGAACTTTTCAGACCAGTTCAACTGCCTTCTCCTTCCTTAACTTCTAACTTTTTTTATGAAGTCAAGATTTTCTAAGCCCCTTTAAACTTTAGAGTAGTTTGTTATGCAGCAATAAGTAACCGGAAAACAGTTTCATTTTTAAACAGTAACTCACTCAGCTTACTTATCACTCAGCTTATTGATCACAATTAGATCTATCAAATTGGGCAATTCTGAGTAAGCGGGCAATACTACTCCTGTTCAAGTCTGCAGAGATGTTCAATTGCATCATCCTTTGAAGCAATCTGCTAATAATATACAAAATTTTACTTATTTATAAATCTAAAGGTGTTTTGTCTGAATGTGTCTTTGCACAGTGTAAATGCCTGGTACCCGAAGAGGGTTTTGGACCCCATGGGACAAGACAGTTGTGAGCTGTCATGTGGGTGCTAGGGACCAAACTCAGATCCTCAGCAACAGCCAGTGCTCGTAACCATTGAGCACTCTCTCCAGCCCTTACTTTTGGTTACAAGTTTATTAAAAGTAGGAACATTAGTAGGTACTGTACAGGAAGTATGCGCTATAATAGAGGTAGTCTAGACTTTGGAATTGGATTGGTAAATATCAGATCTTCAACTTACGGACCCTTAGGCTCATCAGTTTTTTTCATCTATAAAATGTGCCGTAATTACACTCACTAAAGGCACTAGAGGCTGTTCCGAGTGTCAGGTGTAAAGTCAAAGTGTGTCATTCTCAGATGAAGATAACAATAATCATAACAGACTGACATGAGGATCAGAGAAATTAATGGAATTGTGTCTTGTACATAATTATTCAAAACATAGCTGGTTTTAGTATTACTATTATTATCTTAGGAATATCTTGACATAACTGCAGTTATGCTAGTAAAGCACACAGTACAGTTCAGGACTTAGTTTTTTTAGAACTTCTCTATAGTAAAAAGTGCAAGCGTTCTAAAACTTCATGTATCAGACTCCCATCAAGTAAAACCTACTTGACTCTTAAGAATGGGAAGCTCTGTTGGGCATGGTAGAGCCTGCTGTTAATCCCAACCCTTGGGAGGCAAGGGCAGGCAGAAGTCTGTGAGTTCCACCTTGGTTTATGTAGTGAGTTCTAGGACAGCCAGGGCTACCTGGAGAGAAAAACAAAACAAGACAAAACAACAACAAAAAAATGGGTACCTCACAACTAATTAAAGCTCGTTTTGTCTTAAAAATTTCAAGCATATTGTCTGGTATCAAAAAGTACTTAACATTTCTTTAATGGAACATAGTCTCCTACATACCAGTGAAGACAGGTAATTGCATATGTTTCCATGAGATACTCCTGGCATTAAGGAATAATTCACATCCTAAGAGTCAGGGCATTAAATTATAGTACTGGTCACATGGGATGCTCAATGTAAGACTACCTTAACTGGACAGGACACTTGAGACCTACTGAGTAGACACAAAATATCAAGCATTAGAAAAGCTCCCTCCCACCCCTCCCTCACCACACTCTGCTTTTATAAGTTTAAAGCTTCCACTAGTTGAGCTACTGGCATTCTTTTAACTGTGTTAAGAAGTTAAATATTTTAGATATTCAAGGGAAAGATGTGAGATTAGAAATTATTTATAAAGTTATTTTTGTACCCTCTGTAAAGATAAAGTGGATTTCAGATAATATTTGTCTTTCCAGCATTGTTGTGCCTGTATCATTTGAGGAAAAAAAAAAAGGTCTTCCAACATGACAAAAGCGGATGATCTGCACAGACATCTTTTAAGGGTTTGAGGTCACTGTCCCTAGCAATAGTTACTTTCTTTGTAATGTAACAAGCTCAGGTGTTTCAACATACTGATACTACTCAACTTTGGCCTGTCCAGAGGAAGAAAGCCTACTTAATATCTAAGTAAAAACACCAGCCTGGGAAAGAGCACCATTTAAAAATCCTGATCTAAACACCAGGAAAATACTGGAAAGCAAAGAAGCAGAAATACTGAGGATTAGTGGTAATGCTTGGCAAATGTCGATTCTTTCAATTGACTCCTATTTAAATGACATCCATTACAAGACCTCAAAGACAGTATAGCTGGACGTTCAGTTACTTGCAGCAGTCTCTTCCAAGTAACGTGGCCCAGATCAATTAGAAAAACCATTATTACTAAGTATAGTGTGCTCTGAGTAGATGAACAGTTTGAACTTTACAATGAGGATTATTTATTCTTCACAGCAATATCTTATTAGAAGGCAACTTTAAGAACAAAGAGGTGGCCAACCATGGAGACACATGCCTTTAGTCCCACCACTTGGAAGGCAGAAAGATCTCTATAAGTTCCAGGCCAGTCTGGCCTATATAGGAAGTTCCAGGCCAGCCAGAGATATACATAGTGAGACCCTGTCGCAAAATGAAACCAAACCAAACCAACCAAAGACATGTTGTGTATGGAGACTAATGACTCATCCCACTTTTATCTACAAGGATAGGATTTATAACAACAAATCAAACTCACTATACTGAATTAGCACAGCCTAGAAAACTTTGCCCAAATAAAACTTTGAAGTCCTTGTCTTATTTCCAAATGGGGAGAAGTCATATTCTCCTCTCGCAAGCATTTCTATGACCACAATTAAAATTTTATATCTCTCTGCATCTTATATAACACTAAGGATGAATGTTCACAAAGCAAATATGTAATGGTCCAATATGTATTTTAACAAGTGAGATAATAGCAGATATGCAAAAATGGGCCTAAGAAAAATCTGAAATCCTGATGTTTTACTATGTTTTAAAACACTCAGAAGAAAATAAAGAAAGATTTTGGACTTTTTATTAGTCCTTACGAAGACAGAGTGAATTTGCTAAAGAAAATTAAAATGAAGAAAAAGTATGGGTATCTAATCTAGAAAAACAGTACATCTGATAAGATCAAAACACCCTCTGTTTTGCTTTCTAGAGACTGAGTATCACATAGCCCTGGCTATCCTCAAACTCTATGTAGCCAGGGATAACTCTGAACTCCTGGTCCTCACCTCCACCTTCCTTCCCACGCGCTGGGATTACAGGCAAGAGTTACCACAACCAGTACAACTGTAACAGAAATTGTCCTTTAATTTTAGGGAGGTTAAATTATTATACAAATCAGTTAAAACAAGATCAAAAAATGGCAAAACTTACTAATAAAAACATAAAGCTTTGAACAGGGTAGCCATTTAGCCCCACACTGTTATAAGTGGAGTTTTTTAAAAATAAGAAATATCCTGTTACAAATAACTATTCTAAACTTAATCTACTTAAACCTTTTAGACAAGAACAAATCATAACCCTGTTTCCTTTTGGCTTATAATTCATTCTAAACACCCTTTGGAATGGCAATCAAGCACAGGAAACACCAAGAGGGCTTAATGGGGATCTAGAAACGATGACACATTCTTAAGTACCAGACGCAGATAAGACTGTGAAATTAAAGCCTCTACCAAACTATGCTAAAGGTGAAATGTCAGGAAAAATAATCTGCAGTTAATCTTTGAAAAGAAGCCAGAAGATGGCAAACCTTCTCTGATACCTTCTAGACATGGAGTACATTTAGGTTTTGTTGGCATGGACTCAACTTTATCATTATAGTATAAAGAAACCATAAACAATTCCTAAGTCCATAGTTGTTTGGATATACTTTGTTCACATAAGCAGGTGCCTTTGTATTTCACTTAAAGGCCATGGTTTGCTGAAACCTGCTCTAACTCAAGCCCTAGGAATCTGATTTGCTGAAAGCTACACTTACACTCAAGTGATTTACCTAGCAACCGCTTGCTGTTCCTTTCCTAACTCTCAGGTATGAAAATATTTTAGTATCTTAAATTCTTTTCCATTGTGGCCTATGTAAAAAGCTCCACTTCCAAAGACTGCTCAATAATGACTCAGTCAATATTCCTTGAATAAATAAGTATACAGATAAGAAAAAGAGCATATTCGGAAGAGAAAAAAATAAATTCACCTGTTTACGTATCTTCCAGGATTTTGAATCTTTCTGATTAAGTGCGTTTCTACTACAGTTAAGTCTTTCCATTTTCCACTGCTTCTATTTCTTTAAATTAGACCTTCTCGTTAAACAAAAAGTAATTTATACAGGTTAAAAAAAAAAAGAAACTAGTGTGAGTTAGTAGTGAGACTATGTAAATGCTATTTCTTGGACAAAGGACTACTCAACTATTAAAAGTGAAGCTACAAGCGTCCCTCTTCCACCAGACCAATCCAGTGGAAGCTGGATTTCCACTATGAAGAAGATGGACAGCCTACCTTTACTTCAACCATCTTTGGAAAACTGTTTCACTGATGGGAAAGGAACTGGAAACAAACAAACAAACAAAAAATGCAAAAATATAAGAAGACTTTTCTTAAGTGCTTTCTTTTTTCTTTGAACTTGACAGACTAATTTAGTTTTATGTAGTCAAGATTGCATTTAGTTCTTCAGTACAATAAAATGGAATGGGGGCCAAGTGTGGCAGTATATTCCTGTAATCTCAATATTTATGAGGTCACAGCCCTACTGGGCTGTATAGTGAAGACCAGGACGGCAAGGGGCTTGCTATATATGTATATATAGCAAGACCCTGTCTCAAATATCCAAAAACAAAACAAAACAAAACAAAACAACCCAAACTATGGAGTCACTTGGAATTTATGTAAAATAAAATTCAACTCAGTTTAGAGGTAATTATGGTTCTGAGTAAAAAAGAGAAGAATTCATTAGGAAGAGCCTTTCTGCATAAATACAGTGATACTGCCATGCGAATGCCATAGTTTATGCCAGTATCAGAATTCAGAGAGAATAAAAAGTCTATTTAGAGTGAAAACAGATACACACGTGGCCAACTCTCTGCTTTTGCTCAAAATACTGGATAGCTCCTCTGCTGTTAAGTGCCACTGAATGATAATAGTCCCAATACTGCAATTTCATGGCATTAAGTTACCTAGTGATGATTTAGCTCTCACTGCTAATGTAGTTCCCCTCACAAGGTGACGTGTGCAAGTCAAGATTTGGTTGTAAGTTTTAGCATCAGCTAAAGTCCATTTAGTACACCCTTAATGAGCATACTCCTTGTACACACCGATATTCATTAATATACATAGTATACTACTAACCCTTATGACCCTACAGTGATATTAGCAAAGAAGTAGGACAATGTCACAGTGAATCTGGATAGGAATCCTGGATATTTAGAATGGTGTCACTTCTAACTAAAACACAAGATTAATTTTGCAAACTTTAATTTGTTTCAAAGGTAGCCTTGCTAGAAGTCTCATGAATTTCATGGCTCTGGCTAGGCCATCTAGAGGAGAGAACCAGCAAAGAAGATTGTGCTGATGTGGTCCTAGGACCGGAAGCACTCTGTTCACAGTATCAGTATAATAAAACCCTATTAGAAATGAGTGACAATTGAAGGGAACCCACCAAGCAAGCCTAACATTTCCACATGAATTTGACAGTCTCTACCCCATTCAAGCTTGTGCCTGACCTTGGATGGAGTATTGTTGATAAGTGTTCCAAGTTTCTTTTTACAGAAATTACTGCACTTTACCATTATAATTTGGTAATAGTTAAAAGCTCAATTTTCTCACATATAACCTAAAAAGCTATTAATGCAAAAAACAACTTTTCAGCATATAACTTAACTTTTTTCAAAAGTAGGGTAGACATATTTTTGGTTGGCTTAAAAAAAACAATCCATCTGAAGCAGCATCTTCTGTACTTCCCAGCTACCTGCCTGATCAGTAATGGTAAGATCTGTCCACTGAAGACCTTGAGTACAAGCTAAAAGGTTTCCCTAGAACTTCAGCTCTATGTTTTGTGCTCCAGAGCACAGTAATCCCTAAGGTGGCTCTAGGAGACAGTTTCACTTTATCATGCTGTTGCCCAACTAAATAGCAAGAAGCCTGCCTATGATTATCAGAGATGAGACACTACTCTCCAGTGCTACTTTTCAGGGCAGGCTCTTCAAGTGGAGTACCAAATACTCCTTTAAAAGATGAATTTCTATACTTCTTCAGAAGAGAAAATCTTTAGTGATACAGTATATCCGATTCTCAGATTGCTCAACGCCACCCTCTGCATTCCAGTTTCTTATTAAAAAATGGCTTTCCCCCACCTTTTCACATACCACAGAGTGCTCACAAGGAAGGAGCACACGAGCTTCACATTCTCATAAATGGCTCACTAGTGCAGGTAGGACCAGCCCATCTCCCAAGTCTCTTAGAATCATCCACATCACTGTACCAAAACAATTACACACTTAAATATTCTCTTAAAGTCACCCAAGTTAGAGACTTCTATTTGCACAGTAGAGTGCAGGCATCCATGTGCCTGTACCAGTTAACATTCCTCCCCTCTCTCTGCATGCAAGGTGGGCACATGAAGCTCTGTGTGTTTGGTAAATTCTTTCAGAGCTGGATTAAGAATCTCAGAAAAACTCAAGATCACTAAACAAGCCCCTTGAAGTTTTAAAAATCTTAGGAATGATAGTGTAACCACACCTGATAAGAAATGATCCCTTGATCATTTATTGCAACATGATTGTGCATGATATTTTCTTATAAGTGCCCTGTAGTGTATTATTTAAAAAACAAAAACTATAAAGCTTTTGGAGTCCCCAGCAATTTGCTAATTGGTTTATGAATTATATATAGATTTGCAGACCCAAGACACAGATTTAAGTGAGGTTCTTCACTGGAGTGAAAATATGGAGTATAAAACATGTTGAAGGAAATGAAACTGTGGTCGCAGTAAGAACAATAGTGTTGAATCTCTCTTCAACTTTAACACTGCAGAAAAAAACTGCTTAAAAAACCTCATAAAAAAGTTATCAAATGTGGAGACCTGTGGACTTAAAAATACAATCCAGGCTCATTTCACTGGAAAGTGACATTTTGATGTATAATATTGCTGTCATATGAAACTAGGAGCTCAAGAGGATGATCTTTTGGTAGTCAGCCTAACAAGTTAAATAACATAACTAGAAACATTTTTGTAACACCCAAGGATGTATGCAAGTGCTATGGATTACAAACACCAAACAGGAAGTTGCAGTTCAGCTCCGTGCTGTGCAGCATCTGCAAAGCATAGAAGCACTTCCTCCCTACTCCTCTCCCAAGCTCTCATGAGTGCCCACTACAAACGCTTAGGGGCTCATTTGACTTCTCTCAGCCCCAAGTGCTTCAGGTGAGTCTGCCTGCTAGAATACTGCTCCAAGGTAGCTAGATTCCTTGAGCTACCTTGAACTGATCACATGAAACAACCAGGCAAAGTATTAGATGCCTCACCAGGGTAAAAATCAATCTAACTTTTTAGACTATTAAGAACCACCAGTATTCCTTCTTCCCCCCCTTAAACATGGAAATGCATGCTCTGGCAGGAAGAGGAAAGAAAGATTCCCCTTTCTCACCGTTGTGACTACCTTCCCCTCTTCTGATAGGCTGTTTCAGTTGGCCAAAGCTCCTCCTGCTCTTTCTTACATCTGGGACTTCACCTATCAAGATGATATGGACCTAGGTACGGTGTTCAATCATGATTGGTAGATAATGACCATTCACTGATCAGTTTGTTTAAAAACACTTTTTTCTTATAAAGTTAACAAACCAAGGCTGTTGATCCCTGAATTAGAAGCTAATTTGCTTGATTATTTTCCAAAGTGTGAGGTGGGAACGAGGAGAAGAGCCTTTAGTGCTTTCCACATGTTGGTCTTCTAATTTGGCAAAACCATGGGAACATCTTCTAGTTGAGTAACGTGGCATTTTGTGAATCTAAGTACCAACCCATGGTCCTGACAGGGGCTGGTTACCGCCCAAAGGGGAAGGGGGCTTGCCCCCTCCCCCTCACTGTTTCAATCTGGCCCAGTAGTAGAAACTGAGCCCTGGGCAGATTCTCCAGGAGCAACTGTTTCTTCGTGTGAAGGTGACCCTTCTTCAGCTTGCCGAGATGTGACAGTAGTCTCAGGAGAAATGCTATGAGGCCCTTCCAGGGGTATACAACCAGGGTGGTTTTTTCGAAAGTGCTGATTCAAGATGGCCTGGAAGGGGAAACTTTTGCCACAAACATGACAGTGAAAAGGCTTGTTGCCTGTGTGCTTGCGAATGTGATATTCCAGCTGATCTTTCCGGGTATACTTTTTTCCACACATGCGGCAGACAAATGGTGTGATTCCCATATGCAGGCGCATGTGGCGGTCCAGACTTCCCTTTTGGTTGAAAGATTTGGCACAGTAGATACAGGTGAGACGGGGATTATATCGGAACCATCGTTCAGATACTTCTTGTTCTCGGAGATACTCCACATAGGCGCTTACTCCCATCATTGCTGACTCTTCTACCTGAGTCAGAAGAAGAGAGTAAGTGAATACTACATAATGTTAAACATAGACGTGAAAAGCAACTCAGTGTACTTGTGCCTATTACTAAGAAGTATATGTTTCTGTGTCTGCGTGATGTAAGGAATAGAACACAGACACAGGGCCTTGTGCAAGCTAGGCAAATGCTCTGAACCTTAGTTACATTCCTAGCCCATATTTCCTCCTTGTAATCGAGAGCCAAGAGGGAAGTTAACACTACCAAAAAGTAAAGCTATTAACATAATAATGTAAAAAGAATTCTGAGAGTACTATTTCATTGCTATTAAAAAGTGCAATACAAAGTTCTGGCTGGATACTTATTAAGCCTCTGCTATACTTGGGGAGGTGGAAACATCAGGATTAGGAGTTCAAGATTACCTTGGACTATATACATTGACACATGCCTCAAAAAACCAAAACCAAAACCAAAAGCCAAACTCCAAAACTCTGCTTTAGTATTTATTTTACAGCACTAGAACACAAGTCCACGATACTATTCCTTGAGTCTATCCTCACAACTATATTCTAGACAACTGACTACAAAGTATACAGAAACTTCTGTGATGAAAATGATCTATAATTTGAACTATTTAATGTAATAACCACATGGTTAGCATTTGTCATCTACCTAACACAACTGAGGAAAAAATTTAATTTCAATTTTTTTAACTATTTAAAACAAAAATTCAAATGTAGCTTATGTGTACTACATATGAAAGTATGGAAAATATACAGGCAAATATAATAAAATTTCATTTATGACACTATTATTACCATGTTAACCAGCAGTAGCAAGCTGAAGACATGGAGTTTTTCCATCTGACAACTAGAAGGATAAGGACACACTCCTTTAAACAACTAACAGAGTTTTGGCTTGGGTTCTGGAAAATGGCCCAGTCACTTAAGTGTGTGCACAGCTCTTGCAGATGGCCAGAGTTTAGTTCCTAGCACTCATGTCTAGTTGCTCACAACTACCTGCAGTTCCAGTTCGATGCTTTTGGCTTCTACAGGCATCTGCATACATGTGCATATACTTGCCCATCAGAAACACATGAATAATTTGAAAAATAATAAAGCTGGGCATATTGGTGCATGTCTTTAATCCTGAAACTTGAGAGGCAGAGGCAGGTGGAGCTCTGGAGTTCCAGGCCAGCTTGGTCTACACAGTAAGTAAAAGGCTACCAAGACTACTTAGTCAAATTTCTTTAAAATAATAATAATATTAGTAATAATAAAGTAAAATGAAACAATAAAAGTTAAAAAAATGTTTTGAAGTAATTAACACTTTTAGCTAAAAATTCTATGTTAAACTCAGAAATTACTAATTTTCTTTTCTTTTTTTTTCTTTTTTTTTTTGGCCTGTTGACTACTAAACTCATTGAGATCAATTTTTTAAACAAAATCATGTAGGAAAATAATTATAATTTTTAGCAGAAGCCAAGATATTAATGCAAAGAATATAAAATACTGGAGATTCATCTAGTTAACATTCCATATATTTTAGTTTCTAAAGCAGTCTTTTGTCTCTTTCTCATGTGCAAGTCTGACAGTGCTTTTCAGCATTTCCAAATGAGGCAGTTCTATCAGCACACCTAGAAACCAGTTTATGAAATCAAAGGTTGAAATGTACACTGAGGCTTATGGATTTTTTAGATAGGGTCTCATCATGTAGCTCAGACTGGCCTCAAACTCTTGGCAATCCTCCTATCTGAACTTCCTGAGTGAGTACCCACAGCATCGAGCTTTTGATTTGTTTCCTATAGAATTTTTATTCGATTCCCTAGGTCATCAAAACAGAACTCATAGAAAGATAAGGCAGTACTTCACTAAGAAAGCCTAAGCGACCAAGGACAAAACACAGAGAAATTTCTCTAAGGCTCCTACACAAGGTCATCACACACACTGTTCCAGCTTTGTGGGATTCTTATGAGGTTAGAAATTGGTAATAACGCCCTGAGATATATTTTTAAAGATCTGAACTGGACATGATGGCTCACACTTGTAACTGTAATTCCAGCACTGAGGAAGACAAAAGAGGAGCACCAAAAGTTCGAAGTCAGCTAGGGATACAAGTGAGACCTTTTCTCAAAAAAACCAAAATCTTTATTTTTAACAACAGATCCTCACTAGCTAGCTTCAAACATTCCTAGTTCAAGATATCCTCCTGCTTAGTCTCCTATGTGGCTGGCACTACAGCCATATATCATCAAACTAAGGCATTTTGGAAAAAATTTGAATGCATGGTATCATGTAATAATTAAGAGTGCCCTGGGTTCAAATTTGAGTTCCACTTATTTTTTTTTTTTTTTTGGTTTTTCGAGACAGGGTTTCTCTGTGTAGCCCTGGCTGTCCTGGAACTCACTCTGTAGACCAGGCTAGCCTTGAACTCTTGAACTCAGAAATCCACCTGCCTCTGCCTCCCAAGTGCTGGGATTAAAGGCGCGCACCACCACCGCCCAGCCATCCTTAGTTTTCAAGGTCATTTCCTTCAAAGGCTGTGTTGAGCACTGAATGAACTGATACAGTTGAGCACTTTAGTTCGGTAATAGCTTTGTTATAATTAAACATTACAAATTCATGTATTTGTATATATTTATTGAGTATTATAAACTCATATGTAAACACATGTACATATATTTTGCACCCAGTTTCCTTCCTGCTCTCAGGTGCCAAGCCAAATTCAGTTTTATTTAT
>NW_021604588.1:6476275-6507470 GCF_004785775.1 Grammomys surdaster
AAAAAAAAAAAAAAAAAAAAAAAAAAACCACTTCAAAACTTTGAGTAAAGTCATACCACACCATGTCTGTGTACACACAGAAAATGATGCATTTTAATAACCACTGAACTATGATTATAAGAACCAAGCACTGTGATTAATCTCATTTAAACTGACTGAGGTAACACTGCAACTGAAGAGGAAACAAAGGAAGCACTGTAACTTTTGTAGTTTTTTTGATTTGAACTTTGAAAACAAAAGAGGGCTGGTGTGGTGGTTCAATGTGTAAACACTTGATAAGTCAACTATGGTCTTTAAATCCTAGCACTTGGGGATTCTAGGACAGTCAGGGCTACATAGAGAGACCTTGTTCTCAAAACAACGGCACCACCACATACTGCTGTCCCCCAAAAAGTAAAGTCTGACAACTTGACTTCAATCCCTGAGACCCAGGTGGTGAATATAGAGAACTGATTCCTACAAGTTGTCCTTTGACTTCCATACACACTACGGCTATGCTACATACATAGACACATGTGAGTGATACATAAACATAAACACACACATGCACACACACAAATGTAACTTTTTAAAATGGTATTTTAAAAAATAAACGAAAGAAGGCCATAAAATGGGTGCCTCTGGGTTTTCCCTATCCCACTTGGCAATTTCCTATAATATATACATACAAGGATATTTTGCATTGCCAAATAGCTATGCATTGCCAAATAACTCAATCAGTACTTGCTTCAAAAAACATTTTAAGAATTAATTATTTCGTTGGGCAGTGGTGGCGCACGCCTTTAATCCCAGCACTTGGGAGGCAGAGGCAGGTGGATTTCTGAGTTCGAGGCCAGCCTGGTCTACAGAGTGAGTTCCAGGACAGCCAGTGCTACACAGAGAAACCCTGTCTCGAAAAACCAAAAAAAAAAAAAAAAAGAAAAAAAAAAGAATTAATTATTTCACCAGCTCTTGCGAGGCAGAGGCAGGCAGATTTCTGAGTTCAAGGCCAGTCTGGTCTATAGAGGGAATTCCAGGACAGCCAAGGCTGCCTCTCAAAAAATGATCAAAACCAAAAGCAAAGCAAACACCACCAAAATGATTTCTCTTACTTTTTGTCAGTTTGATATATGACAGCCTACACTTAGACTTGTTTATAGCTCAGGCTGGCTTCAAACTTGAAGTGATCCTTCTGTCTCAGTTTCCCAGTGCTGGGATTACAGGGGTAAACTACCTGAAAATTTCTACACTTAGAAAACAAGTGTCCCATGTACTTCATATAGACTTCGAAGTTCCCCATCACTTCAATCTTAAATTGCTACCGGACACTAAAAGAACTGAAAAGAAATAAAAAAAAAATCACTAATGTTACTTAAAAGATCTTCAAAGCTGAGAATTATAGCTTTCGCCTTAAACTGGAGATTTCAAGAGCTACTAAATAATCTCTCATTTAGTTTATATATATATAAATGTATATACATATATATATGTATACACACACACACACACACACACACACACACATATATATATGGTTAAAAACAGTCAGTTCTCAAGGAGACTTCAATTTAGTAAGAACCACAAAAATCAAACAAACAGGAAAGGAATAATTGATGTGAGTTAGTAGAAATCAGGAAAAGTTAAGATGCTGGGGATTTTCTTCAGTGTACAGTGCTTGCCTTCCATTTCTCCCCTCCCGCAAAAGAGGAAAAATAATACACAGGGTGTAAAATGCTATAATCATGTTTAGAAGAAAAAAGAAAGATCAAAGAACACTGGACAAATTAGGGTACAGAAAACTTGGGATTGGGGCTTTAAGTGTACTCAGAAGAATGAGGAATCTCAGACTCAAAACAGAAAGAATCTGATGGAGTTATAGCATGCACTGAGAAGTCTACAAGTCAAAACAGACACTGAATGCTCATGAGTAGTGGGAAAACTGAGCTGGAGAGACTGTAACTTATTTGGAAAATTAGGCCAAGTATTTTTAACTTTCCAGTGGTAGGAAAAAAAAATGATTTTAAGAAGTAATTTTGGCAGTCTGTTCCAGATTCACCCTTTACAGTTAGAAAGTCAATTTTTTTTGTAAAGGCCTGTAGATTGAGTCCAGGGCCTTATACATTCTTTTTTTTGAAGACACCGAGCCTAGGTTTCAAGTCTTCAAGACAGGGGCTCTCCCACTGAGCTCCAGCTTCAGCATTTTCAATCCGTCAGATTTCTCTCTCCTCTTTTTTGGCTCATCCTAATGTAAGTCAGTCACTGAGGTCCTCCTGCCTCCAAGCCTGACAGCCTGAGCTGATTCCTAGTGACCCACAAGATGGAAGAGAACCAACTCCTCCAAGTTGTCCTCTGACAGCCACCTGCATTGTGGTGTGCACATGCACACACATACACAAAAACAAATAACGACAATAAAATATATAAAATTTTGCCTTGCTTTGGTCTTTTGTTGCACAGGAAAATAACTGGTAAATGGACTTACCATAATAAAATTTCTTACACATTAAAATATGTAGACATACTTAGTCCTTCTTATCCTTTCCAGACGGTATTTTCTAAGTTTTTTGTTTATTTGTTAGGGTTTTTTTTTTTTTTTAAACATTTATTAGGGCTTCAGAGATAGCTTAGTGGTTAACAGCATTTGCTGTTTTTCCATGGGATCTGAGTGCAGTTCTAAACACTCACATTAGGCAGACATCTTGGGTGTGTGTGCACACACATATACAAAAGTGAGAGAGAAGAGAGAAAGAGAGAGAATGTGTGTGGTGTGTATGGAAGTCAGAAGACAACTTACAGAAACCAGTTTTGTCTTCTAGACATGTGGTCCTAGGTTGTCAGGCTTAGCAGTAGCTGCCTTTACCCGATGACCCACCTCACCATCCTTAGACAGTATTACTTATATTGTATTTCTTTATAGACTTTATCTTTTGCTTTAATGAGGTAAATAGAATTTCCAATACAATCTCTATCCTAATTACAACTAAAAACTACATTTAAGCCAGGCATAATGTTATATTCTTGTAATTCCAGCATTTAAGAGCCTTGAAGCAAAAACAAAAACAATAAAACAAAAACAATAAAACAAACAAACAAATTTAAATCCTGGCAGAGTGGTACAAGTGGGCGAGTAAAGCAGGCAGATCTTTAACCTGAAGAGTTTAAGAACAGCCTGGATAACATACTCTCCCATCTCCCATGGGGGAGGATGGAGCTAGAGGTATGGCTCAGTAGTTAAAAGCATCTGTTGCTCTTCTAGAGGATCTGAGTTCTATTCACAGTACCCATAACCTCCTGGAATTCCTGAAGAGGTCTTAGGTTTGTTATTGTTGTGATAAGTCACTACGGCCAAGGTACTGTATACAATAAAGCACTGAATTGGGAGCTTGCTTACAACTCAGAGGGCTACTTCAGGATCATCATGGTGGGGAATGTAGAGGCAGACAGGCAGGCAGGCAGACATGGTGCTGGAGTAGTAGCTGAGAATTTACATCTGATTTGATCCTTAGGCAGGAAGCAGAGAGCCAGATAGCTTGGTTTGGGTTTTGAAACTTCAAACGCCACTCTCAGTAACATACTTCTTCCAACAAGCCCATACCTCCTAAAATCTTTCCACAACTAGGGACCATGCATTCAAATAGACCTATGGGGGCCATTCTCATTCTAACCACTGCAGGCACTTGTACTCATGTGTACACACAGATACACAGATACACCGATAATTAAAACTGAATCCTTCCCTTCCTCCCTTCTTTCCTTTTCTATGGAAAATGAAGAAAAGGGAAGGAAGATGGAAACTGCATTTAAAATCTGCTTAGTTAGAAGGAAAAGAAATCCACAGCCGGGGAGACAGCTCAGTCAGTAAGTAATCTATAAGGCTGTTAAGATCGGTCCTAATTACTGCATCTATTTGCATAACTAGTTACCTTTGTGTGTTATACCAGATTTGAGAGATGGGGAGAAAAGGCATTCCAATTACTTTCCCTCTTAGCTCTTAACATTTTCTCTACCATGCAATAAAAATCAAATCAAATCAAAACAAGCAAACAAAAAAACCCCAACAAAACAGCAAGGTGTACTGGAACACGTCTGTGTTAGGCGAGCGTGATGACCACTATACTACGGAAACACCTTGACTGGAACACGTCTGTAATCCCAGCTCTAGGGAGGTAAAGTCAGAAGGAGCATGTTTGAAGTCAGTCTGGGCTATGGAGACCCTGCCTCAAAACAACAAAAACCCCAAAACAAAAATTTAGTTTGTAACAATGCCTTACTGCTTTAGTATATCACTACACATAACAAATGTCCACTGGTTTGGATAACAAGATATTATAATAGAGGTTAAAAAAAATTAGCTATTCTTTAAAAAAAAAAAAAAAGACAGAATCTTACCTTGTAGCTAGCCTTCACTGGCTGGGAATTTGCTAAATAGATAAGGCTGGCTTTGAAATGACAGAGACCCATCCACCTGCCTCTGTTCCCCAGTGCAGGCATTAAAGTCACACATTATTATGCCTGGCAAGCTATACAATCTTAACTACTTGTATTTCCTTTTTAAGGACTAAAGTGTCTAATTTATTGTGTTCTATATGGTTTCAGCTTTGAAAAATCAATATTCAATGATTAAGATCTGTAAAAGACAAAAAAAAAAAGTCAACCAACCACTTACACTAGCTAAGGAGAGTTGGGAGATATGTTCTTGTGAGTTTTTGTTTTTAAAGATGGGGTTTTCCTCTATAGCCGTGGCTGGCCTTGAATTCACTAAGTAGCTCTGGCTGGTTTCAAATTTGCAGTAATCCTGCTTCTATTTCCCATGTGCTGGGATTACAGATTTGCATCACCACATCTAGCCTTTAGAACTTTGTAGTATGATGCAGTATGACTTAGGAAGCAAATAAACAAACAAACAAACAAAAAAAAGGAAGCAAATAAGGAAAAAATACAGAACTGCAGAGATGGCTCAGGTTAAGAGCACTGGCTGCTCCTCCAGAGAACCAGGATTTAATTTCCAGGTCTTATACAGCAGTTTATGACTGTTAACTCCAGTTTCAGGGGATCTGCTACCCTCATACAGACATACACACAGGCAAAACACCAATGCACATAAAAAAAAAAAGCAATAAATTATATATATATTTAAAACCCCAAACATACAGACATACACAGAAATGTGTAAGCAATTTGCTTGTTTTTTGTTTTTTGTATTTGTTTAGATATTATACAATCTAACAACTACACACACACACACACACACACACACACACACACACACGCACACATTCCCTACGTACCCCAAATGAAATTATTTTTAATCCAGGTTCTAAATGACCCAAGGAATAATATTCAGGAGTTAATTTTACTCTCAGGTTTACAGATATAGCTCTATAATCAGGAAAAAGTTCCACATTAAAAAAACAAAAAGCCTTAATTTAATGTGTAGCAGTGCTTTGCCTACATGTACATATATGGAACATGTGTGTGCCTAGTGTCTGCAGAAGTCAGGAGAGGACACTGGATCCCCTGGAACTGGAGTTACAGATGGTTGTGCACTGGGAACCAAACAAGGGTTTTCAGAAAGAGCAGTAAGTGCTCTAACCGCTGAGCCATTGTTCCACCCTCACACTGTTAGTTTTTTTTTTCTACATCTCAAACTCTAATTCTAGCCATGCTCCCAATCAAGATTAAGAAAAATTTAACATATATTAAATCCAGTATTTAACAGGGCCACTGTTGTTTCTCCTCCATCTTTCTTATTCATTTATTCAGTGATAAGATCTTCAACCACACAGCAACCCTAAGTTCAAGGCTACATACCTGGGAGCTAAGTTGCTTAGGCTCATCCATTCTCCCAGGAGACTCACTTCTGGCTCTGTGTCTTTCTGTCATGGAAACAACACTGCCGGAGGGACTAAATCTGTTGGAAAAGGAGCATAGAGGGGACCAATACAGAGTAGTGTCAAAGAACTTGAATGCTGTTTCTACTCTATCTTATCACTGAGGAATGGAACTAAATCAAACAGAAATATTTTCAAAGTGGCAAAGCAAGTAGACCAAATTGAAGATGAAGCTTTCTACTCTAGTAAGTACTGAAAAGTCTGTAGTTCTGTTTTCCTTTTATGAGCTACGCGGTCTTGCTAGGAATCCTTAGGTGGCCTGGCACTCACTACACAGGCTACACTCCAAGGCTACATGTTCCTCAAATTATAGCAATCCTTCTGGTTCAACCTCCCAAGTGCTAAGATTCAAAGCATGTTCCATGATGCCTGGAAATTCTGGCTCTTTTGTGTGACTGCTGGGGCTGTTCTTTCTCTTATGGTAACTTGTTTATAGTTCATATAGATTAAAGCTTTTCTTGTCTTTAAGATATACATTCTAATATAGTTCTAATGCAGGAAGACAACAGCTATCAACACTGGGGTTAAATATATTCTGTGCTAAAGAATATTTAGTTTATCAAGGTCACATGATGGAAAATATTCAAACGAAGACCACTTAAGTGGCTAAAAAATCATAAATGTCTACATTATCAGCTGTAAACTAAAGAACAAGTTAGTTGGTTTTAATTACTCCCAAGATCAATTTCACTTATTTATTTATGAGAAACGTGTGTAGAGGTCACATGATAATTTACTAGAGTTCATTCTCTCCTTCTACCATGAGTGTGCCAGTAGGTGAACCCAGTCAGTCAGGCTTGACTTTAGTGCTTTTACCCATTTCTGATTTATTTTAAACATGGAAAAGAACAAGCTAGCCTACAGTCTTAGTGCTTGGTAGCTTGAGGCAGGAAGAATGCTTGAGTTTGAGGTTAGTCTAGGCTACAGAGTAAGCTATAGGCCATCTTGAATTACCTGTCTCCAAAAAAAAAAAAGAACATGAGTTGGGCAGTGGTAGCCCCCCATTTAGTCCTAGCACTCAGGAGGCAGAGGCAATTAGATCTCTGTGAGTTGAGTTTCAGGCCAGCTTGTTCTAGGACAGGCCGCCGCCACACAAAGAAACCTTGTCTTGAATAACAAAAACAACCCCCTCAAAAACAAAACAACAAAAAAGTACAAATATCGTGACTTATGCCAGTAATCCCAGCATTCAGGAGGTCAAGGCAGGAGGACTGCCTTGAGTTCCAGAACAGCCTGAGCTACAGAAATCTTCTTTCAATAAATTAATAAGAAAGAATATAAAATATTACCAATCTAAACTAGTAACATTTTTTTCTTTCAGTTGACTAGATGAAAGCCAGTGCTATTTCCATCAAAAGGAACTCTTCTACCAGACTCAGTATATTAGGAAGAAACAGTGAAGGCCATAGGTCATTGCAGTACTGGTGAGGACACTCTCAGGCCTGGGGTAGTAGCAGCTTCAAAGGAAACATCACTAGGTGACACTTGAAAAACATTCAAAAAGCTTTTCTCTAGAAAATTACTCTAATTTGAAAAAGAACAATTATTGATGGTACTAAACTTTCTCTACTTTGGTAGGTAATGGCAAAGGGAAATACACAGTGCAGTAAAGAAAGTCAAACTCTGTAAGATGACCTACCTGTGTGAGAAACAGCAATGTTACCAGACCCCTGACAGTCAGCTCCCTGCCTAGAATGCAGAGAGCCCTGGCAATTACTGATCCTAGAGTGGCTGGCGACGCTATTCTGATTCACTGAAGTGGCTAATTTTACCATAGTTCTCATAACATCGTCAATATTTCAGATCCAGGAGCCTCCTGCATTGAAAATAATGCAAGTCTATTGACATACTTCCAATCTCCAAAAGGAAGTTGAATAAGATTATCAGGTAAGAAAGATGCCCTCTGTAACACACAGGGCTCATTTAATGATGTCTGTACAATAGCTTTAAATAGGGAAACAAAGATGTGGGATGGGAGGGGTTGGAGGAGGGGTAACCAGGAAGTGGGATATCATGGGATGGGGGGGTTGGTAGAGGGGTTAACCAGGAAGTGGGATATCATTTTAGATGTAAACAAATGGAATGATTAATAATAATTAAAAAAAGACAAAAAACTTACCTGTCAACCTCACTGCTGGTTGGCCGAGCGACCTTGGCTCCTGAAGACCCTAAAGTGTAACTTTCCTGTCCTATGGAACCGTGGCCTGTGGTGTCAATCACCATGGCTGTGACTTCCTCGGCACTACTTCCATCTTCTCCAGAAGGCTGATTCTCTGGCCCAAGCCACTCTTCCAGGTTTTCGGTTTTGATGTGCACTGCTCCAAGAACCCTAACTTCGTCTCCACTCCGGGGTCCCTGGTCTGCTATTCCTGTTTCCACATACCACTGTCCTGCTCTGTTGATTCGAAGAATGGGTTCCCTGCCCTCTGCATCAGAACTCTGTTCAATTATCTGAGGACTGGTGGACTCCTCAGGGGGACTGAGCTCTCTGATATCCAGCACAGCACTGACCTGTCCTCTCCAGTTTCCCTTTGAGGCATTATGCCGTGGACTAAGTGAGCGGTTTAGATTTGGTGTAGCCCTGTGAGACTCTGGAGGTCTCTCTTGATGCTTTGTCCTTGTTTGACTTAATTCTGCTTCAACCTCAGCCACATTAATTTTGAAGTGAATGCCCTCTAAGATCTGTGTACATTTGTCTATAATATGCTGCATCTGCAGAAAACTAGCAGCTGTTAGGTAGCTGATGATGTCTGCTAGTTGCAGGCATATCCGCCCTGTGTAACAGAAAGAAAGAAGTTGTTCAAAAACAGTAGGGTTCTTGATGACAGAAATGGACACAGAACTCATTTCATTCAAGGACATGTGATCCCGGAAATAAGGGGAGCTGGCGGCCAGCACTACTTTGTGAGCCCGAAAAGCTTGTCCTTGCACATTGACCACAATATCACAGAGACGGCCTTGCATTCGTAGCTGGTTGAGATGGCTCAGAACAGAGTTGCTGAAGTCAGGGATCTCCAATTGTATGTTCCCACTTTTCTCCATGGTCATGCCTGAAAGTACAGGCAGACATTCAACCCTGCTGAAAGAGCAAACCACAGTCTTAGTACTAGTTTGACTCCCTTTGTGCTTTCTAGTTCAAACATCCCTAAAACTTTAAAACCTTTCTACTAGTGCCAGGTACACGTATGTAATTTTAGCGCTTGGGACACCGAGGCAGGAGAATCATGAGTATGGGCTACATGAGTGAAATCTTGTCTCAGGAAGAAAAAAAAAATCTTCATATACAAAGAGATATCTTCCTTTATGTTTGGATGTAGAAACAGAATTGCCAGCTGGTGGGTTGTTAGTTACAAGGTCTTACTCTAAGGCTGGCCTCAAACTCCCGATCCTACCTCCTAAGTACTAGGATTACCGCAAGCTGCTAAGCCTGGCACAGGTGTTTTAGATTTCACAGTAAAATGTAATTAACACACAAAAAAGTGATTGCTACACTGGGAAAAATTCAAGCTATGCCCATACTTTATTAATAAGCTATATAGCATAAAGATAGGAATACATTAAGAGGGGGCATCAAACACATACAGGTTGACTATAATTTACATGCGGCACAAGGTGTTTATAAAGTGACTAACATCCTACATGAATGGCCACTATTATCACCTTTCCCCCTGAGACAGTGGCTCTCTGTATAGTTCTGGATGCCCTATAACTTGCTCTGTAGACCAGACTAGCCTGGAACTCAGAGATCTACCTGTCTCTGCCTCCAGAAATGCTAGAATTAAACCCCCACCCCGGGTATTTGTTTGTTTGAGACAGGGTCTACGTAGCCCAGGCTATTCCTGGAACTCACTATGTAGACCATCTGGTATCTAACTCAAAGAGATTTGATTGCCTCTGCTAAGATTAAAGAATGCTGGTGTTAGAGGTGTTTGACCACTATGCCAGACCAGGCCCATACTTTTAAGCTTACTAGTTTGAGCTCCCGCTTTTTGAATACAGGGGCTCTGAGGTGAATTGTAGGTTAGGAAACATTCCAAAGCCCTGTCAGCATTCAACTAACATGCAGAGAACTTGGGGCCTAGTTTCCAAAGTTACCAAAAACTAAGTAAATCTTTTTCTCCCCAACAAACTCAAACTTGGATATTCCAAAGTGGTGATGCTACTTTGATTGAGAAAGTTGGTCCCCCACAGCTGACAAAAATAAAGCCTGAAACTTCACACTAAAAGACTGTAACTGCATCAAATAGTCTTAATTAGTTGAGGATAGTTGGAATACACAATGACGTACGGATTTAGGCTCACCATGCATCCAATTCATCTCTAAATTTATAAGACTACACAGCACACCAGGAAGTTGTCCTGACAAGCTCACATTGTCACCTCGAATTTACAACACACTTATTGAGTAAACGCAAACACGGCTTTCAAGAAGCAACTTTAACCAATCTGACCTTTTTCCAAAGCGTTATTGTTTGTTTTGAAACTTTTAATCCATTAAGAGCCTCTGTCGATGCCATCACGAATTCAGATGTTTATTTTGGAGCCTACACCAGCGCCTTTTTGTTTGCTCTTTCCAGCAATTCCCCAGTGAGGAGGAAGCCCCTGGAGTAAAGTCTTTCTTTAGCGTCGGCACTGAAGGGGCGAGAGCTGTAAAAGGGAGAATCGGGAACGCTTGGGGTTGGCCAGTCAGGTACTGGGGGGGCCTCCATTAGTGTCAGGAAGCATGGGAAAGGGGGAGCTGGCTATGCAAGGAGGTGGCACAGATTCCGGGAAGCTAGAGAGGAGGAGAACCCCGCGGCAAGGGAGTTGCGGGCGCACAGGTGAGGTGCGGGAGGGGGAAGGGGGCGGCGCCCCGGGACTCGGTAGAGGGCGGCGGTGGCTGCCGGGGTGGGGGTGTGTCTGGGTGTGTCCCCGCCACGCGGGGTCCTGAGGGAGGGGCTCGCGAAGGGGGCGGGCCCGCGAGCTCTGCAGCCCCGAGCCAAAGGGGTGGAAGGTCGCCGAGTGCTTGGAGGGGAGGTGGAGCGGCGACTGAGCCGCCCAGGAGCAGGCTGCAACCCGGACGCGGCCAAGGAGCGTTTGGTATGGGCTAATGGGGCGGGGGTGCGGGGCCCGAGCCCAGTCAAGGAGCAGCACCTACCTCCGGGGGTGGAAATGGGCCGGAATGGGCCGGAACACCGTCCCGGAAGTGAAACCCCCCGCCCCCTCCTCCGGAGCGGGCGACGTGCCGGAAGGAAATCAGTCACCCTCACACCGCCCCTCCCCCAGCGCTGTCCTTGCAGGAGCCCCCTCCCCTCAGCCCTTACTCCTCAGGGGGGCAGAGGGCGGGCCTAACGTGCCCGCGGCAGCTCCGCCCTCCAGGCTCTCTGGGGCGTGGCCAGAGGAAAAATTTGAGGGTGTGAAGGAGGTGGGGCTTGAGGAGGAGTCTGAGGGCGTGTGAGGGGCGGGGTTTCAATGGACGTAGGGGGGCTGCCCTGCGTCTTGACGTCAGGAAGACTTTATATACTCGCCTCAGCCGCCATATCGGTCTTTCGGAGCTCGGCGGCGAGATTGGTCAGGTATGCGTGTTCTTGAGTATGTTATCGTTTCGGGCCTTGTAGGCTGAAGCACGGGAAGCTGGTGGAATTCTCGGGCCAGCAGGTGTGCTTAGTGTAAATCACAAGCTGTAAACTTGGGAAATGGGCACTGCGGGTATTTGTGACATAGAGTAGTATTGGATTTTAATATGGGAACCCTACAAAGACCACTCAGCGTGCGTATTCTTGCTATGATGAAGGCTATGTTGGTAGGGACAACTGACCTTGTTGATGAATACCAACAATTCTGATGGCAGAGCATGCTGAGTCACCTAGAGCGGCCTTTTGCACTTACTTGCTATTTTTCGGTATACCGTATGGCATGGCGGAATGCAGAGCCATGTCGGTGTGTAATTAGAGCTCACCATGCGGTTGAAGGCTAGAAACTGGCACTAAGTAGACCTTAGTAACAAAGGGAAGATTCCCTTTGTGTAGTACCTGGTCTCAGGACTTAAGTGTATTGTTGGATATGTGCATCTCACAGTGCCTATGTGAACTAAGTTCTCTTGTTAAGATTGATCAGTTTTTGTGAGATTAAAAATATTAACTCTTTCTTAGGAATGGCGCTGTGGACTAACGTGATGGGGCATCTGGTGGACTCTCACAGGCAGGTATGTCAGTGGGGTATCTCAGAAACATAATGAACATAAGAAAGCCCATGATGGTATGAGAGTAGTGGACAGAAGGGATTTCTGAAAAAACACCGTTCTGAGGCTTTAACTGGGTACTGCAAAGGGTGAATTCAGAGAGGAAGGGGACTGACTTTTATTCACATCTTTTATTTCTAGTTCTGTGGAGAAGACGGATGAAGACTAAAGTGAGTACTGAAATTTTCCTAGTCAGAAGTTGAAAGGGCAGTGCCACAATGATGACATCATATTTGCTACTCTTGACAGTTTGGATGACGATAGCTATAAACCACCATAATTATAACTGAGGCACACAGAGTAATGGTTTACGGGCTACTTACATACCTAACAGTATTTACATGAAGGCTTTTTCCAATAGGATTCATGAAGAAGCTGGATAACCGAAGAGCATGTAAGCAATTTTTTTGTATGCACATGACCCCTTTACAAGTAGTACCCAGTGGCAAATGACCACCCTCAATTGAATGTAGTTTCATGAAGGCAATTAGATCAGAATGGGTGGGAGATCTGAAGCCAAAACAGGGCATTGCAGTTTCTAGCTGTCTGACTAGGTGCCATAATTATGATACTTAGGCCTGATTTGGGGGACCCTGTTCCAACATCAAGTGAACAGAACAGGGCGGGCACCTTTTAACTATTTGTTTGCTATTGTAGGTGCTAGAACGGAAAACCAGAAAATAAAATGGTAAGTGAAACTAAATTTTAGAAGCTAAACAGGCCAAACAAATGGCTTGGCATTGTTGCATTTTTTTTTTGCAAAGTACTCTAGCCACATGCTGTCCTGGTCACTTCTTTCTGAACATAGCCTGCATGATGACAAGCAAAAGCTGACTAATGTGAAGATCTTAATTATTAGCTCTATCTGATGTTGGGCTTGCTTGGCATGTTTTGTGGGCCAAACTCAATCTTTTCAAGTGCATTAAAAGTCTCCATTTTTCTTAGGTGGAGTTTGAGGCTGGACAGTTTAAGAGTAAGTATGGTACATGTGATGGTCAGTACAAAGGGACTTGCAGCATGCATTGTCTTTGTGGATGTTTAGTTTAGATAGTATATTTTGAACAACACTCAGGGTTTTTGTAATGATGTTGATCAAATGTCTGAGCTGAAAGTAACTTGTAGACAATTTTTAACACTGAAGAACCCTGTGGCAGGGAACTAAGAATAGTTGAATGATGTCTATAGCATATTTGTAAGAGGTATTTTCTTTTAATTCTAGCTACTGTGGTTGCATGTTTTCATTTGGATGGCTTGCTTGGGTAAGAAGCCATTGGGGACCTTGAGTTCAAGATTTTTTCTATCCAGTAGAGTCATTTTGCAGTATTTCCTGCATAACTTGAACATGCATGTGCTATCGTCAGTACTAAATGGTGCCTTAAATTTTTTTCAGGTACAAATGATTTGAATAAAGGTAAGCAAGCATTGTAAACTTGGTAACTACTATATGAATAAGGTACTGTTAGTGATGACCAATAAAGTTAAACAGATGGGAATCTCTCTGAATAAGACTGAAGAATCATTGTTAAGCTGAAACAGTATTTAAGAACATCTGTCATTATATTTCATGTATCTATTTTCTAAATGGAGTGTAATCTCTGCAGGCATCACACATGGGTCCCGTTAACCGAATGCACTTGTGCAAGCTTAACACAATGGTAAGTGTATTAAAGGTACTTTCAACAATTCTCACACAAGCCGATACTGTGATGATAACATAGTTCAGCAGACTTAACTCTGGTGAACAATCATGTCTTTCGCTCCTATCTGATGTATCTGGCTTTAATAAATTATCCTTTTAAACAAGTTTTCATGAGTTCTCTAGTAGTAGAGGACACAAGATGGAGTCCTAGTGATTGAGGCCAAAGCCTAATGCTAAGGTTTCATGTTCTGTACCACTGACTTAACCCAGTGGGACAATTTTATTGTGGGAAATAACAGTTTCATATGGTATGGTGATTGCAACCATATAGTCTCAGGCTTCTTGGCAAGAGAATTGAGATGAACCCATGGAGACTGAAGACCCAAAAAATAGTGCAAAATGTCAGAAGATAAATGACTGCACTAATCAATTTTTTAATTTTCAAACAGATCCTTCCTTCTGAATTTCAAGGTAAGTCATCTTGTTTTTTTTTTATACATTGTAATGTGGCCTGTAACCAGTGATGTGATGATTCTGCCAAATGATACAAAGTGATATCACCTTTAAAACCGTTCCATTTTATTTCTGAGGTTACTATAGTAACAGATAACCTCTAACTATTCTAAGCCAGATGAGTAAGCGTTTGCTTTCTTAGGGCTCCTGTGACAACTGACAAGTGGACATATGCAGTGAGTGCACCTTTATGTTTCAGAGGTGAGAACTGAAAATGCTCAACCATGAACCTACTCCAGAATACATGATGATCTCACCCCAGCTTGAACTCTCTCACTGATTATTTGATGACAGTAAAAGATCTGATGTTCTGTGTTTTTAAGTTATCATTTAAGTTAAAATTGTAGAAATGTTTCTGACAACTATCTGTTGCATTGCAGGTCTCTGGATGAAGGCTAAGGAAGATGTGTCAGACACATTGTGCTAAGAATTTTGCCATTAAAGTACACTAACATCTGGAGAAGTGTGAAGTGTGCATTTTGTTGTGCTGATGAGCATATTGTGGGGAGTTCACATCAGAGACACTGGCTTTAAATGATGGTACTGGGTATGACTTAACAAGCACAAAGCCATGTTCCTGTTTGACATTTATTTAAATTAACAGGAACACTAAAGCTGGGTTTTACAGCCTGAATGCCTTAATCAGTTATGAAGTCTGAAGTAGTGGGTATACTAGCCCTTTATTTAAAAGGACTGGAGAGGGCATGTAGGGGTACAGGTGTAAATTTTGAGATAAACCTATAAGATAAAAGCCTGGGTTTAACTTTGCAGTCCTGTTACACTGGGAGCATTGTACCCCATGCCCAGCTAGGCCTTCCATTTTGCAGTTATATGCCACCATGCCTAACTTCCAAAGTATTTTAATTAGAAGGCACACTAAACAGCATACACAAATACTAAATCTTAAGGATGTTGCTCATTCTATGGTCTATTGGGTTCATTCTCGAGACTACTGAAAACTAAATCCCCTAATTTTTAAGCAGTAGACCATCTGGGTACCTGAGAAACAATGCTGGGTGTGATGGCCACAGAGGGAAATGAGTTGAGGCTATGCTGTTAAACAGTCTTGTAGATGTGGTCTTGATCAGGGATCCTGGTTGTGGGCATTGCTTCCAGACAAAATTTGTAGGTATTTTGCCACTGGGATGGAATTGAAAGGTGTAAGTCTCAGTACCTGGCAATGAGGACAGTCTTTCAAAGCTTAAGATCTGCAGTTATCCTTATTTCTCTGGTCAGATTAGCCATGGAATGCCTACACCTGGGTCTGAGGATCTGATGAACCATGTTTCGCGTGGTAATCGTTTCACAGCCAGCCCATCCTTTAAAAAAGTTTTCCATTTGTATAGAGGTCAGATACAGAATCTGGCTGTTACAAATAGGTCTAGTCATCTTGGCTGCCTGGTCTTTTTTGGAAGGAAACACGGTTGCCTTGGTATTAAGATTTCCATGTAGAACATGTCAACTGATACAAGATTCAGAGATTAGCCCACCTTTGCCTCCAAGTGCTAGCTAGCTAGGATCAAAAGTACGTGCTTACCAAGGCCAGCTATGAGTTAATTGGTCCATATAATTCCAGAACACAATAGCTAAGGCAGGGTTTTACTGTACTGCCCTGGCCCTTGTGAAGCTCAGATCTGTAGACCATCCTGGACTTGAGCTCAGATCTACCAGCCTCTGAAAACTAAGTGGTGTGCACCACCACTGCCTGCCTAGTTTTTCTTAACAATTTATTGGATATTTTCATTTCAGATGTCACACCCCCCCAAAACCCCCTGAACCCATTTCCCCTCCTGAGGATGTGCCCCCACCCACTCCTGCCTCTCTGCCCTCGAATTCCCCAACACTGGGGTATCCAGCCTTCACAGAACCAAGGACCTATGCCCAATAAGGCCACCCCCTACATATACAGCCAGGGCCATGGGGCCCTACCTATGTGCTCCCAGGCTGGTGGTTTAGACCTTGGGAGCTCTGGTTGGTTCGTATTTGCTCTCCCCACGGGGCTGCAAACCCCTTCAGCTCTTTCAGTCTAACTCCTCCATTGGGAACCCCATGATCAGTTCAACCCTTGGCTGTGAATATCCTGTATTTGTCAGGCTCTGGCAGTCGACAGCTATATCAAGCTCCTGTCAGCATGTACTTCTGGCATCCTTATCAGCTACTTTTGGTCTGCACATGGGATGGATACCCCCCCCCTTCAGTTGCTGTTCCCAGCTTTTGTCTTCATATTTGCTCCCTTGAGTATTTTGTTACTAAGAAGGACTGAAGCATCCACACTTCCTTCATGAGCTTCATGTGGTCTGTAGTTGAATCTTGGGTATTGCAAGTTTCTGGGCTAATATCCAATTATCAGTGACCAGCTAGGAGTCTGCCCCAGCAAAAAGAACCAAGTGATGGGCAGAAGGGGAGTGGTATTCTGGAGGGCAGGGTTTGGGTGGGTGATGGGTCCTGAGTGCCCTAGGCTCCCAGCTGCAGCTCTAGGATGTAGGGTTTTGGGGGAAGGTTCTTAACCCACTGCTCTGAGTGCAGTGGTTCCTCTAGGATGGGTAGCCTATTATTTTTATAGAGTCCAAAAGGGATAGAGATATCTTCCAAGTAGGGACTCATCTGCCTCCTTTAGTCCTTCCATTTCAACACCCTGAGCACTGTGCCTTTAGATTTTGTTGCGTATGGGTATGATGCTGGTGATTGAACTACTGAGCTGTGTACATTTCCATACAAGTGTTCTTCTACCACTGAGCTGCTGTGCTAATTTGATTAAGAATGGCCCCATAGCTGCCTTGCTTGGCCTTAGTGAGAGGCCAGACAAGACACCTAGTCCTGCAGTGTGTGTGTGTGTGTGTGTGTGTGTGTGTGTGTGTGTGTGTGTGTGGTGGTGGGGGTGTAGGGGCCCTGAGGATACTTAGGGTAGTGCTCTCCCTTTCAGAGAAGGGAATAGATGAGAGGGGATACTGATACACTCAGACATTCAAATTAGTTACTAGAGAGTAGCATTTTTTTTTTTAAAGGATTCAGATTAAGTTTGTCACTGGGGGTGGGCAGTAAAGTTTCAAGAGCCCCTTAATCCCAGCACTTGGGAGGCAGAAGCAGGCAGATCTCTAAAAGTCTGAGGCCAGCTTGGGCTATAGGAGAGAGTTCTAGGACATTCAGGGCTACCCAGAGAAACCTTGATTTGAAAAGCCATAAATAAACAAGCCCATGCCAAGGAAACCTTGTCTTGAAAACCATAAGTAAGGAAGCAAATAAGCTTGTGCCAGGCCCAGTTTTTCTTCCTGCTGCCTGCAGGTCAGGACATAGAATTTTCAGCTACTTCTTTACCATGTGTTTGCCACCATGCTGATAACTTAAGCCATATCTGAAACTATAATCCAGCACCAATTAAATGCTTTCTTTATAAGAGTTGCTTTGGTTGTGATGTTTCCTCACAGCAATAGAACAGTGACTAAGACAGCTGTATTTTCAGCCCTGCATTACAGTATTTCAAATCACATATCTCCCACAAATGTTACCTCATGATTCTGGCAACAAGAGTCCTGGACAAGTGTCATTCACATTATATGAGTAGCTAAGAGACATTTGTAACTTGCTCAAGGTGCAACACAATAGGATTCTGTTACTTGTACTTTTTTCTTTTTATTCTACTATACTACTTAGAACATTCTTTATTTGGTTCTAATGAGGCTAGATGAACTGAAACCTTGCTGTATTAACTGGCTGCTCTACAGAGGCGGTCATTTTCTTGCATTTCATATCCTCGTCCTAAATAACTTATCTGGGTATAGAAACATGCTTAGAAAACAGGAAGATCTAAAAACTCCAATAAAGAGATTTTTTGTTTCATTTTAACAATTGTCTAATTAAAAAACTTCCATAGAACTCCCAACCACAGAAAGTTCTAATGGTACATATGACCAAATCAGAACTGTGTAGCTTCTGTTTCTTACTAGGTAATGATTCCTTCTACACAGAAACTTATTCTAAAGTCTGTGGCAGGTCTGGATCTTATTTTAGGTTTGGGGAAGCAAACAAGGCAAAAGTTAAGAGCTCAAGTGTTTGGAAGGTGTAGCAGATGCCCTCTCCTCTTCTGAGTCTGTTGGCCATAAGACGTGGATATGGTATGGCTTCAGCTCTTCTGCAGACACAGAGTCTGGAGCATTGCTCATAAGGTCATGTCCTCGGTAGGATTTAGGGAAGGCTATGACATCTCTGATGCTGGGTGCTCCCGTGACAAGACATACCAGTCTGTCTAACCCTGTGATGTAAAATACAAAGTGAACATGATGAGAAATGTATAGCTACTTAGCTCCGAAAATAATTCTCCCCTCCCCCTCGGGGGGAAGAGGGGGACAGTCGTCAAGACAGGGTTTCTCTGTGTAGTCCTGGGTGTCCTGGAACTCATTCTGTAGACCAGGTTGGCCTTGAACTCAGAGATCCGCTTGCCTCTGCCTCCTGAGTACTGGGACTAAAGGCCTGTACCACTACCACCACCACCATCATTACTGATGTGCTTTTTATTTTTTTATTTATTTTTTTATTTTTTTTTGAGACTATGTAGCTCTGGCTGGCTTAGAACTTTGAGAGATATGCCTGAAGGCTGGGGTTAAAGACATGCACCACTACTGGCCTTGATCTTTCTTTAAAAGATGTAGAGTTTTTTTTTTTGTTGTTGTTGGTTTTTTTTTTGGCCCTGCTTCATGCATTCTAGACAAGCGTTCTACCACTGAGCTACATCCTCAGGCCTGTAGAGAACTTACATTAATTTTTTGGTTCGTTGTTTTTCTGTTTTGTTTTTGAGATAGGATTTCATGTAATCTAGGCTGGTCTGGACCTCTTTCAGATATTTCTACTATTTTTATTGTGTGTGTCTGTGCAGGTTCCCACACAAGGTCCCCTAGGACTGGAATTACAACTGTGAGTTGCCTGTTACAGGTGTCTGAATTTAAGTTCAGGTCATATCTGATGCACATAACAAATGACTGGTAGCATGCACACACGGAATCAGGTCTGATGGGGGTCCCAATGGGTAAATGGACGTGAGCTCCCACCTCAAACTGACACTCGCTTGCAGAGGAAAAAATTAGCTTTCTCTAATTGAGTCTCTGGGTATATTAACAACACTTAATGGTAGGCTCCACACTCTGCAGCAGATGGCAAACACAAAAGAACCCAGTAGTCATCTTGTAGACTTTTGCTTTGTTTGGGCATTCTTTGTCTTGCTGGTCTTTTGCTTGTATATTATGGTTTCTGAGTTTGTGTTTTTATGGTGTGTGTGTGTGTGTGTGCGTGTGTATACAGATTTTTCTTTTTGTTTTTCCTTCTAAGATGAGAAAGGAAGAAGGGAAGGAAGGAAGGAAGGAAGGAAGGGTGGAAGGGAGGAAGGGAGGGAAGGTGTGGAAGTGGGTAGGTAGGTGGGGAGGTGGGAAGGATCTGGCAGAAGTTGGAGGAGGAAAAGCTGATCAGAATAAATTGTATGATATTTTTTTTGAAAATATTTAAAAAACAATTTAATTAATATTTATGTACATTAGTTTTTGCCTGATTATGTATCTGTGTGAGGGTGTCAAATACTGTGGAACTGGAGTTATTGACAGTTATAAACTGCCATGTGTGTATTGGGAATTGAACCCGGGTTTTCTGGAAACCAGCCAGTGCTCTTAACTGCTGAGCCATTATCTTTGGCCCCTAATTTTTTTTTCTCCAATTTAAAAATCAGCATCTGCTGGGCGGTGGTGGCGCACGCCTTTAATCCCAGCACTTCGGAGGCAGAGGCAGAGGCAGGCGGATTTCTGAGTTCGAGGCCAGCCTGGTCTACAGAGTGAGTTCCAGGACAGCCAGAACTACACAGAGAAACCCTGTCTCGAAAAACCAAAAAAAAAAAAAACAGCACCACCATCACCACCACCCAGGCTCTCTGCAGGAGTAATAGGCACTTTTTTGTTGTTGTTGTTGTTTTGTTTTTAAGGGTGGGGCTGGTGTAGATCTTACTGTAGTCTTGGCTGACCTAGAATTTGCTACATTGATCAAGTTAGCCTTGAATGCACAGAAATCTGCCTGCTTCTGCCTCCCAATCCCTTCCCCTTAAACCGAGAATCTGAATTTGAGACCCAGTGCTATGGGATGGAATTTAGTGCACAGACTGTTTACCTAAGGCAATTCCTCCATGTGGGGGTGCCCCGTAGTCTAAAGCCTGAAGCAGATGGGAAAGCAATTTCACATCTTCCTGAAATGCAAAACATATGTTATTTGTTTAAGTAGAAACTGAAAGTCCTCTGTCATAATGTAACAGTAAGTACTAAGGAGAAAGTGAAGTTCAGGTTAAAAATGACAGGACCCAAACAGTGATAATGCATGGGGGGACGCTCTAAAAAAAAGAAAAACAAAACAAAAAAACCTTCAGAGAGCTGCAGTTCAGTGGAATAGACAAGCCACTCCCCTGTATTCCAGCACTCTGGAGAAGGCAGGAGGATAATGAGTACCAGCCTAGCCTAAGTCATAAAGCAATAACACAAAACCAAACACACACAAAGGCCGGCCTATTTCTTCCTCTTAATACTATCACTCACTGGAAATGACATTTTAGGAGTTTGGTCTCAAGAGCCATCCTTCAGTTCCTGCACTACAGGAGACAGGGGTTTGGTAGGCCAAGCTTGACTCAAATCCACAACTCTACCTCAGCCTCTTGAAAGGTGAGATTTCAGGCTTGTGCCACCATGTCTGGCTCTGAGCTTTGTGACTTAGGCATATACCTGCTGCCTCAGTTTCTCATCTTTAAAATGAGAATAATGAGTATCTACTTACAGAAATTACTGTGAAGGTTAAATAACATGCCAGTGTATCTGTGGGTGTGGGTTTTTTTTTTGTTTTTGTATTTGAGTCAGGGTCTTGCTATGTAGCCCCAGGATGGCTTGGAACTCAAGGCAATTCTCTTATCTCAACTTTCTAACTTGGATTTATATGCATGAGCCACCACATTTGCCTGTGTAGCATATAGTCCCTGGGACACAGTAAGCATTGATGAGCAACTGTTCTTAGCATTTACTCTTCCCAGTGCTACATAAAACATGAAGAGAAGCTGACATTCTGTACCTAGTAAATTCTCCATTTAAAATAAATGTTTCATAAAACAAAGATGTGGATAAAAAAGGAAAAGTTAGAAGGCATCCCATACCTTTAGCAATGTTTCCAGGATGTACCTCTGTAGCTGTGCGTCATGAATTCGGACAGAACCGCCTCCTATCTCATTGCCATTTAAAACCAAGTCGTAGTGTTGGCCACGAACCTACAAAATCACAGAACTTTTATGTTACAGAAAATTCCTGGCTTTCAATTCTATAGAATAAAGACATTGTACCTTAAACACAATTTATTAACAGTAGGCTCAATTTTTATCTGTGGTTCTCCTGAGTAAGTCTGAAAGTTCTTTGCATCTATTTTGATACTTCCTTTTTATTTGGAAGACTGGGTCAGTACCTTTTCCGGCTCAGTATAGAGGAGGTGAATGTCACTGGAATGAGGAGCAGTAAATGGGTGGTGGGCTGACTCCAGCTCTGTGGGACTCTCTTCCTTGGCAAGGAAGAGTGGAAAGTCAACCACCCAAAGGAAAGAGAACACTGCTGGGTCTCGGAGCACCATTCCTCTCATCTCCAAAAGGTCTGCACACTCTAGCCGTAACTTTCCCAACAGAGAGCACTGCAAACAAAAGATACAAACTCTTAGCTTCTTGTCAGAGTGGGCATCAGATGACGCAACCTAAATTCTTAAGACTGGCCAATAAGTAGATAAGACACTTTTTCTCAGGAGACAAAGATATGAGGATGATCTGATTGCCAGATAGATAACCACAAATGACCATCAGCCAGGGCTGCCTGTATGAGCACCTCATATCCCAGTGACCAGGAAAACAGCTCCAGAGCCTTACAGACCAAGCTTGGAGCCTGTTTGTTGACTTACTAATTTCTCTACATCCCATCATAAGTAAATGGGGATAAAATACCTACTTCAACACAGGGTTATTTACTCACTAATTTATTTATTTTTTTCCCAAGGCAAGGTTTTTCTGTGCAGCCTTGGCTGTCCTAGAACTTGCTCTGTAGACCAGACTGGCCTTGAACTCAGAGATCTTCCTGCCTCTGCCTCCCAAGTACTAGGATTAAAGGCATGCGCCATCACTACCTGGTTCATTATTTATTGAGATGAGGTATTGCTTCATTTCCCAGGTTGGTCCTGAACTACTGAACTCAATCCTGCCTCAACCTCCTGAGAAGCTGGGATCACAAGTGCACATGGTTATGTCTAGAATAAAATTGTAAAGTTAAATGAGACCAAGTACATAAGATATAGAACCCAACACAGTATGGGGGTGCCTGTTTCTGAAGGTGAGGATCTGATGAATGTCTGACATGCACTTAATCAGAAAATATTGGCTGTTATCAGAGGCAGAATGAATTCTGAGGGCTGAGAGGTAAAATGCTTGTCAATGGAAACATGGGTACCTAAGCTTGGCTTTCCAGCACTCATGTAAAAGGCAGATGTGTCTGTGACTGGAGCATTTGTGGGGCAGAGACAATGGATCCCTGGAGTAACTAGTCTAACTAATCAGAACTCCTGTTCAATAAGAGACAATGCCTTAGAAAGTAAGGTACAGATTGAGGAAGACTACTCAGTATTAACCTCTGGCCTTCACACAGGCTCTCATGTTGGTACACACCCACACATACACCACACACTCATCACACACATACAGAATGGGAATTCAGGAAATAGTAATGGCTTAGATCTTATTTTTCCACTTACTAGCTATGCTACTATAAGGAGACTTAGCCTCTGCACCTTACTTTTCTTTCTCCTTCCTCCTTGATCTATTTTCCTTCCTCTCCCTGATTCTCTCTTGAGACATAGTCTCAGCTATGTGACCTAGGTGGCCTTTCCTCCTTCCTAGGCCTCTTGAATGCTGGGATTACAGGTATGAACGGGCATGCCCAGTTCTATGAGTTTTTTTTTTAAAGGTTTATTTATTTTATATATGTAAGTACACTGTCGCTGTCTTCAGACATACCAGAAGAGGGCATCAGAACCCATTACAGATGGTTGTGAGCCACCATGTGGTTGCTGGGAATTGAACTCAGGATCTCTAGAAGAGCAGTCAGTGCTCTTCATTGCTGAGCCATCTCTCCAGTCCCAATTCTATGAGTTTTAATATTCATGTTTCACTTGTAATGTTTTGTAGATTTCACAAGGCCCTTTCAAACTACATCTACTTTCCTGTCTATTCCCTGACAAAAGTGATTGTTAGTGCATAGCTGCACTTAGCACCTGTAACTGAAAAAGCCCTGCCTTGACTGTACCAGTTGAGGGGTAGCAGCCCAGTGCTCTGAATTGTCCCTCCATAGTCTTAGGAATGCATTGGGTACAGAGTTTGTAACTACTAAATTTCTTTCTTTTGTAAACCTTCAAAATATTTTTTCATAGTTGTATTGATTTCCAAATGAGTCAATTCTGATATGAATAAGGCCAATTAGTTAGTAACTAATGAAAAGACTCCAGTTTTAAGATTTTCATTTTGTGTGTGTGAGAATATAGTGCATTATAAAGTACTGTTGGGCAGTGGTGACACACACCTTTAATCCCAGCACTTGGGAGGCAGAGGCAGGAGGATTTCTGAGTTCGAGGCCAGCCTGCTCTACAGAGTGAGTTTCAGGACAGCCAGGATTACACAGAGAAATCCTGTCTTGAAAAACCAAAAAAATAAAAAAATTAAAGAAAAAATAAAGTACTAAAAGACCTTTACATAATGACTTTTGCAGAGCAGCCCTGCTTTATGAAGCTAACATTCCATTTTAAATATAACGTGGGGAAGAGGCAGCCTCAGCACAGGCCACGCACTTAGACAATTTTCCTTACTGCTTTCTCATGTCCCCCAGCAGTCAGTAGCACCATGTCTTCTTCTTGTATCTCCATCAGTCTGGTTAATTCCAGTCTTTCCTCCTCCGTTATGAATTTAGCAAATGGTGAACTCCAGTTCTTCTTGGCATTCAGGAATATAGGTAGGACTTCCTGGATAAAGAAAAAGGCTTACTGATATATTTTTCAAAAATGAGATGGATTTGTTTTGACTCAGTACAAAGATTTCTTGTTCCAAGCAGAAGATAACTTACATGATTGTCTTAGTCAGGGTTCCTATTGCTTCAATGAAATATCATGACCAAAACACAAGTTGGGGAGGAAAGGGTTTAATTTGGCAAACACTCCATATTACTGTTATCATTGAAGGAAGTCAGGACAGGAACTCAAGGAGGCAGGACCTATTCTAGAAGCCATGGAGGGGTTTATTGCTTATTGGCTTGCTCCTCATGGCTTGCTCAGCTTGCTTTCTTGTAGAAACAAAGACTACTAGACCAGAAATAGCCCCATTCACAATGTGCTGGGCCTTCCCTCAGTGATCATTAACTGAGAAAATATCTTAAAGCTGGATCTCAAGGAGGCATTTCCTCAAATGAGGCTACTATTTCTCAGATGACTATAGCTTGTGTCAAATTGACATAAAAGCAGGCAGTTCAATGACACTATCTCTTTTTCATCACCAGTCCTTTCAAAGTGAGACAAAATACAAATTTTTAAAGTTAGTCCTAGAGTATAGGTCTTTAAGCCCAGCTACTCAAAAGACTACAATGGGAGGACAGGAGGCTTGCACTTTCCTGAGACCTGCCTGAGCTACAGAGTGAGTTCAAGGCCAACCCATACAACTTCGTGAGACTCTGTCTAAAATGATGAAAAATAAAAGGAGGGCAGAGAATATGACCGATCAGTGGTTGAACACTTGCCTACTGGAGAGAGAGGCCTAGAAACGTCTGTGACCTTTTCTTTGTTTTTACTTCTGGCAGATTGCAAGTGAATGGAATAAGAATGACTGAGATGAGGCCATTGAGCTTGCTCCACGGTAAAGGTTTGTGGCCTCCCTCTGCATGTATCCTCATTATGCATGCTGCACGCACGCGTGTGCACACACACACTCACACACACACACACACTCACACACTCACACACAGACACACTAATAATAATAATAATAATAATAATAAGTAAATATGTTTTTAAAAATGTAATACTGTGCCTTTGCTTTCTGAAAGCTGGATATAGATATGTGCCACTATGCCCAGTCTGAAAGAATATTTCTATAGAGAAAAATAGAAAAGATGGCCCTTTCTATAACTTTATGAATAATTTTTCAGTCTTTTATTTTCTAAAAATTTGCTTTGACACATTTTGAAAATTCCTTCCCTTTTTCTTCCCACCCTGTACTGATGATCAAACCTGGAGCCTTGTCCTTGCTCAGCAAGCACTGCCCATTGAGAATCAGCCCTGGTCAGTTTCAGTCTCTCTTTAAAAGGTTGAGACAGAGCTGGGTGGTGGTGGCACACAGCAATTAATCTCAGCACTTGGGAGGCAGAACTCTGAATTCAAGTCCAGCCTAGTCTATGTCTATAGAGGGAGTTCCAAGACAACCAGGGCTACACAGGGAAACCCTGTCTTGAAAATCAATTTAAAAAATTAAAAAGGGGCTGGAGAGATGGCTCAGTGGTTAAGAGCACTGACTGCACTTCCAGAGGTCCTGAGTTCAAATCCCAGCAACCACATGGTGGCTCACAACCATCTGTAATGAGATCTGATGCCCTCTTCTGGTGTGTCTGAAGACAGCTACAGTGTACTCATATATAATAAATAAATCTTTAAAAAAAAAAAAAAGAAAATTAAAAAGGTGCGGCCGGGCAGTGGTGGCGCACACCTTTAATCCCAGCACTTGGGAGGCAGAGGCAGGTGAATTTCTGAATTCGAGGCCAGCCTGGTCTACAGAGTGAGTTCCAGGACAGCCAGGGTTACACAGAGAAACCCTGTCTCAAAAAAACAAAACAAAACCAACCAACCAAACAAACAAAACCCAAAAACAAAAAAATACAAAAATTAAAAAAGGTGAGACAGGGTCTCCCTGTAACCTTCCTGATCTAGCATCTTGTCCTTGAGTTTCCTTCATATTGAAATATCTTTATATCTCTTTGAGCTTGAGCTATAAGGTTAAGTGAGGCTAGTAGTCCATTTAAAAAGGAATCTGAGAGCTGGATGTTATGGTGCATACCTATAACCCCAATGTTCAAGACAAAGGCTTGACAGTCAAGAGCTCAAGGAGGCCTTGGCTACATGAGACCGTGCCTTAAAAAAGCAAAATAACAAATAAACCAAAATTCAAAAGGAACTTAAATATTCTTTGTACCATAAACTTAAGCATCCCTGCCTGTTCTCATTCTATTCCTGTTATAAATGATACTGTGATGAGCATTTTCTGGTTTTTGTTCTGTGAGATAGAATCTCAGTAATCCAAGCTGCCCTTGAACTCCTGATCCTCCTACCTCCATGTAAGTGCTGGGATGACAAGAGTGTGCCATCATGCCCAGCCGCCATGATTCTGGGAAAATGGCCAAAGCAATTTACATGTTCAGGAACATAAGAATTCCCAGGTCCTGTTCCTCATTTTAGTGATACCATCCTCTAAGACCAGAACACAAAAATGTGCTGGTCAAAGGTGTACTCATAGTTGTAAAAGCAGACACAGGATGAAGAACCCGTAAGGCCTTTTCACCCTTGTCATGTCACTGCCAAACCTTGACCACCAAGGCACTATTCATTTATTTAATTTTTTTTGTTTGTTTGTTTTTCGAGACGGGGTTTCTCTGTGTACATTTATTTAATTCTTAAAACTGGATTAAAATTCTTTTGTTCATGTAAAAACAGTAAGGCTGAACTTGCAGTATGAAAGTAAATTCAACTGTCTAAATTGAAGCATTTCAGTAAAAATAGATGAATAGCAAAGATATGATCTGAAATACTGACTCTCGAACCTAAGAACTCACCAGTTAAGGTCCGTTCCCATCATCCTACATGGCAGCTCACAACCACCTATAACTCCAGTTCCAGTGGATCCAATGCCTCTCTGGGTCCATGGGTACCAGGCATGCACTTGATACATACATTCATAATACATATATACATAATACATACATGCAGGCAAAACACTCACACACAGAACATAAAAGTAAACCTAAAAAAGCCAAAACCAAACCAAAACTAGATTCCTCGAAACTAATAGTGGAATACAGAACAGAACACTACTCCTTACCTGACTGAAATGGTGAGCTGCAAACTTTCTAATGAACTCAATGTCTTCCTTCCTTAAGTACTTCTGATGAAAGAAAATCAAAGTAAACCCATTAATATAGCACCCAGCTTTATGAACAGGTTCATAATGTCAAGTATGATTATAAACATATTTGTGTTTTTTCCAGTGAAGAGTGGAATTTAATAAAAATGTGATTTCCTCTTCATAATGATACATGTTCTAAGGCAATGCTGCAGCTTGTGCTGGACCATTGCTTCCCAATTACACAGTCTCACTGTAGACTGCCATGACTGTCACCAGATGCACAGGACACACACAAAGGTGTGGAGGCTCTATGACTTTCAGATGAAGAGGGTCCAAGAGCTTGAAATGACCTGAATTATTAATTTTCTTACTTATTTAGAGACTGGGTCACACTATGTAGGTCAGGCTCACCTGCAACTAATTCTGTAGACCTCAAATTCATAGTGAACTGCCTGCCTCTAACCTTGACTAAAGGCATATGGCACCACATCCAGCCAGACTGAGTTTTTAACCACTATTACAAATATATTCAGCTGCTTATGTATCCAAATGGGTGTAGTCTTCCTTAGGTATAATCTTTCTTTTTTCATTATAAATTTTAAGTTAACAAGTATGTTTACTGAGCAAGAATGATACATTTTAGAATTATAACATAGTGGGGAAAAAAAGCAAAACTCTTAGTGTTTTCAAATTCCTGGCATCTCTTTCAAAATGGTAATTTTAGGACTAGGTTGTTGTCACACACTTATAATCTCAACACTTGGGAGGTTAAGTCAGGAGGACTGTAAGTTCAAGGTCAGCCCAGGCTACATGAGAGTGATTCTGTCTAATAAATAGAAATAGATTAAAAACCCACAGTATTTTATCATTATTTATATAATAATCTTAGAGACACTAATAAGACTTTCTACAAAAACCACTGGTTTTCTTTTTTTTTTTTTCTTTCTTTCTTTCTTTTTTTTTTTTTGGAGACAGTGTCTCACTATGTAACTCTGGCTGGCCTAGAACTCACCTTGTAAACCAGACTGGCCTGGAATTCACACAAATTTACCTGCCTCTGTCTCTCAAGTGCTGTGGCCATAGGTGTGTACCAACATGCTTGACTGAAACAGATTGAGTGTTAATGTGCCAGTATTAAATATATTTCCTTCCAAAATACATATTCTAGAGAAAACACAGAACGGTGCTTCACTTACTGCTCCTTCATGAACACATATTGCTTTGACAGTTCCCTGAGGGTGCGCCAGTGCATCCTGAAGAAATCTGATCTCTGTGTTTCTGAACATATCACTGATATCCACAATCTATGAAATGGAAAACAGAAAGGAATGACTAAACAAAGTCATTTTCGCTTCGAAACATTTTACAAATAAGACTTTTTTTTCTTCTTTATATTTTTCATGTGTATGTGGTGTTGTATTATAGTTGCATTTTGTATATACATAGTCACATGCATGGGTGCACATGGACACGTGTACATATAGAGGCTGGAGGTTGATGTCAGAGATCATGCTCCAGTGCTCTTCCACTGTATCTATTGAGACAGGGTCTCTCAATCAAACCCAGAGCTCTTGATATAGCTAATCTTGCTAGCACACTTGCTCTGTGTCCCTTAGGGGGCAGAATTACAGGTAGGCCTCATGATTACCCAGCATTTACATGGACTCTGGGGATCTGAATTCAGGTCCTTATACTTGGTTGGCAAACACTTACCCACTGGGTCCTCCTCTATTCCACAGGTAAGATTTTTTATAATTTTATATACTTGCTATTGTGAAAGGGATGTATGCTTATGATGTGTGTATATGTGAATGAAATAATGCTTTGTGAAGGTCAGAGGACACGTTGTGAAGTGAGTTCTCTCCTTCCATCTTCACATGGGTTCTATGGATTGAACTTAGGTCATCACAGAAGTAGAAGAAAAAGCGTATGTGTGTGTTGTAGGGTGGAGTTGTGTGGAGACCAGAGGACAACCTGAGTTCTCTCATTCTACCATGTGGAACCTTGGGATCAAAATCAGGTCATCAGGTTTGCCAACCATAACCTCTTATCTCCTCAGCCATGTTGCCAGCCCAGAAATAGGATTTTAAAGGAACAACTAGGGCTGGAGAAGTGGTTCAGTGCTATGCAAGCACGATGACCTGAGTTCAAATCCCCAGAACCCATATAATGCTGTAAACCGACCTTTGGGAGGCAGAGACAAGGGGATCTTCGGAGCTTGCTTTAAAAAGAAAAAAGGACTACATCTTAGTAATTTATCATTTAAAAAAACATATTCATAGAGGGTTACTGCTAGTTCAGCATTGGCCTAAGATACTGCTATGGTAGACCCAAGATTGACTCTAAACAGTCTCAACCAGTAGTCTGTATTATAAATAAGCAAACAAGGAATGGTTGTATATAAGAATGTACTTATGGTAATGGTAATAATGGTGGTGCATAACTTTAATCCCAGCACTCGGGAAGCAGAGGCAGGCAGATCTCTGAGTCTGAGGCCAGCCTGGTCTACAGAGTGAGTTCCAGCACAGCCAGGGCTACACAGAGAAAAACCAAAAACCAAAAACCTTGAAAAACCAAAAGCTGAACAAAAACAAAACAAAACAAAAGAAAACAGAAGGCATGTACTTATGATCTTGTGTGGACAGTTTTTCTTTCTAAGAGCTGAGGTAGGTGTGGTAGCTCATGCCAATATTCTCAGTACCTGACAGGCAAACCCAGGAAAGTCACTGTGAGTCTGAGACCCAGCTGGGCTACAGAGTAGAACCCTGATTTAAAACAAAGACAGAGTAATTACTCTACACAGACCAGGCAGAGTTCAATGTAAAGACTCTGTAGTAAGAAGTGAGATTCAGAAATGGCACCAGTGTTACAGAGATCAAGGGATGTTACTCTATAAGTAATGGAGGCTTGGCAATAAAACTGCTTCGTAAAAATTCTACTCTTGCTATGTTAGACACTGATAATCTCAATGTGTTCATGTATTTAAGGTGTTTACAGACCAAGGAAAATTGGTAACTCAATGCCTTCCGAGAGCCATACTGACACAGAAAGACTAAAAATGAAAATTAGTTTCATTTTTTCTTTCAAATAACTACTCATGTCCATAAAATCAGTAATTGGTAAGTACTGTAATAAAACAGTAAACACCTTGCCCTTATTTCTTTTTACATGTATTATTTATTTATTCATTTACATGTATAATTTATTTAGTGTGTGTGTGTGTGTGTGTGTGTGTGTGTGTGTGTGTGTGCGCAGAGGGCAGCTTTCAGGAGTCAGTTCTCTCTACCATGCCAGTTCTGGGGAGTAAATGGTAAATGTCAGTCTTGACATAAACACGCATCTTAATTTTACTCTTTTTTTGTTTTGTTTTTCTTTTCTCGAGACAGGGTTTCTCTGTGTAGCCCTGCATGTCCTGGAACTCAATCTGTAGACCAGGCTGGCCTTGAACTCAAAGATCCACTGCCTCTGCCTCCAGAGTCCTTCGAGTAAGGCATGCACCACCACCACCTGATGCCTTAATCTTGCTCTAACTGAGTATGACAGTACATACTTGTAACCCTACCACCCATGAGGCTAAGGCACAAGGATCTCAAGTTTGACACTGGCAGCTTCCACTGCATAGCAAGCTCCAGGGACCCCCTATCTTAAAACACACACACACACACACACACACACACACACTGACACACACACACACAGACACACACACACACAGACACACACACACACACAGACAGACAGACACACACACAGACACACACACA
>NW_021604588.1:6507480-6515949 GCF_004785775.1 Grammomys surdaster
ACACACACACACACAGACAGACAGACACACACACAGACACACACACACACACACACACGATTGACTTTTAGAAATAAAGAATAAGTAGTGCAACGCTAACATGCTATTATTATTATTATTATTATTATTTGCTGTAGTTTGGAAGCAACTGAGGTAACATGCTAAAGGAACAGTGAAAATATTATCCAACCAGTATGGAACACCTGTAAATTTCTTCAAAATACTTGAAAAGATGTATGAACTACTTAGCAGTGGTCCTGGGAACAAGAAAAAAGTACCTTCATCCCAAATCGAGTATCTGGCTTATCAGTTCCATAGGTGGCCAATGCTTCAGCAAAAGTCATAGAAGGAAAAGGAATCACTAGAGGGTCTTTATCATCAGGCCAGGAATACTGCAGCAAACCCTCAACTAAACGCTGAATACCGGTCTGCTCTACAAAGGACATCTCTATGTCAATCTGAAACCAAAACAACATGGAAACGAACATGAACAGTCACAATACATATTTCTTGGCTTTTAGTTGCCATATAAATAACTGCCCAGAAACAATACATGGCAAAAAGTGCAAATACTGTAATACTTTGTTTTTATGTTAATGACTGCTATTGCCTAACATATGCTGGCTAATTTATAACTATCTTGTGGCTGAAGGCTCAGAGAAGGAACTTGCTTGCATACTGCAATCACTAGAGTTTCCATGAGCACCAGGCATGTACATGAAGGCAAAATATTCACACACACCAAATAAAATCTTGCGGGGCACGGTGGGGCACCCTGTAATGTTAGTACTCAGGAGACAGAGGCAGGCAGATCTCAATGAGTGTGAAGCCAGCCTGGTCTACTTAGGGAGTTTAAGGCCAGCCAAGGCTACATAGAGAGACCCACACCTTGACTCAACTGCCCTACCCTTGCAAAAGAAAAAAAATCTTAAAAAATAAAATAAAAGCTGGGTGGTGGTGGCACACGCCTTTAATCCCAGCACTTGGGAGGCAGAGACAGGTGGATTTCTGAGTGTTAGGCCAGCCTGGTCTACCAAGTGAGTTCCAGGACAGCCCGGGTTATACAGAGAAACCCTGTCTCGAAAAACCAAAATAAATAAATAAATAAATAAATAAATAAATAAATAAATAAAAATAAAATGAACACAAATGATAGTAAGTGCTTAGCAGAGACTGGAGAAACAAGAAACCCTTCTTCACTGCTGGTGAGATTCTAAACTGGTGTGATGATTATGGAAGTCAGTACTGAGATTTTTCTTTTTTCTTTCTTTTTTTATTTTATTGGATATTTTCTTTATTTACATTTCAGATGTTATCCCCTTTCCCGGTCCCCACCCCACCCGTATTCCATTCCCCCTTCTCCTGCTTCTATGAGGGTGTTCCCCCACCCACCCACCCACTCCCACCTCCCTGCCCTCAAATTCCCCTACACTGGGGCATCGAGCCTTCACAGGACTAAGGACCTCTTCTCCCATTGATGACCAACAAGGCCATCCTTTCCTACATATGTGGCTGGAGCCATGAGTCCCTCCATGTGTACTCCTTGATTGGTGGTTTAGTCCCTGGGAGCTCTGGAGTGTGTGTGTGTGGGGTCTGATTGGTTGATATTGTTGTTCTTCCTATGGGGTTACAAACCCCTTCATCTCCTTCTCTAACTCCTCCATTGGGGACCCCGTGCTCAGTCCAATGGTTGACTGCGAGCATCCACTTCTGTATTTGTCAGGCTCTGGCAGAGCCTCTCAGGAGACAGGTATAACAGGCTCCTGTCAGCAAGCACTTCTTGGCATCCGCACCGGTGTCTGGGTTTGGTGACTGTATACGGGATGGATCCCCAGGTGGGGCAGCCTTTCCTTCAGTCTCTGTTTCACACTTTGTCTATGTATTTGATCCTGTGAGTATTTTGTTCTCCTTTCTAAGAGGGACCGAAGCACCTACACTTTTAAAAAAATTAAAAATAACTACTATATGATCTGGCTTTGCCACCTTTGGGTGACTACTCCAACACTCAAGTCTTAGCACAGAGACCCTCACACACCTGTGTTTATTGCTGTGCTATTCACAGCAGCTAAGGGACAGAGACAGCCTAGAGAGTAAATCCATGAATGGATAAAGAAAATGTGTTATACATACACAATGCAATTTTATTGAGCCATAAGGAGAAATAAGATCATGATGTTTGTAGGAAAATGGAACTGGAAATTATGTTCAGTGAAGTATCCCAGGTGCTGAGAGACAAGTACTCTATGCTTTCTCTCATACAGTAGATTCTAGTTTTTAAATTTTTTTTTTTTCGAGACAGGGTTTCTCTGTAGACAAGGCTAGCCTCAAACTCAGAAATCCGCCTGTCTCTGCCGCCCAAGTGCTAGTATTAAAGGCGTGCGCCACCACCGCCCGGCTCGATTTTAATTTTTATATGTGCATATATACACATGTTTAGTATAAGTCAGGGAACTGTAAGAGGGGAAAGAAGAGACTTTAAGGGAAAGGAATAAAAAGCAGAATAGGATGCATGTGATATAAAAGTGGAAGGAGGCCAGTGGGAGGAAGCAGACCCGTGAGGAGGCAGGGGGATGGAAAGGAGTGAGGGCAGCGGCTGAACAAAAATGAAGTGTGTCTGAAAATGAGACTGGAAGACCCATTGCCTTTTACGTTCATTTCTAAAAACTTGTAAAGTTACTGTCCCGGTATTGAAACATCCTGGGTTATAGCAACATGGATTTGTAAGAGCCTAATAATATAATACCCAGGTACCTGGGTAAACTCTGGCTGTCTATCCGGTCTTGAGCCTTCATCTCGATAACACCGGGCGACCTGAAAATACCTATAAGAGAAAGCTAGAGTTAACATAATCTTCATTTTAAATGATCCAAACCATTTTCCCCAAAGTGTTGGCAGTACAGGCTATGAAACACACTATTGCTGGGCGGTGGTGGCGCACGCCTTTAATCCCAGCTCTTGGGAGGCAGAGGCAGGTGGATTTCTGAGTTCGAGGCCAGCCTGGTCTACAGAGTGAGTTCCAGGACAGCCGGGGCTACACAGAGAAACCCTGTCTCGAAAAACCAAAAAAAAAAAAAAAAAAAAAAAAAGAAACACACTATTAATGATCCTTAAGAGAAACTTTACTTTTTCATTTTATTTGTGGTGCTAAGGCTCAAACCCAGGCCTTTGTGCATGCTAGTCAAGGACTGTACTATAAAGCTGTTTCCCAGACTCAGAAACTTTATTATGCTCAAATCTAGTCAAAATATAGATAACACATGGGAAGCTAGTATTTTATAGATGGCTTTCCAAATATAGCACCTTTGGATATTTATACGTTAGACGGACATACAAAGCAGTCCCTGTGTCTTTAGAGTGCACTTTTACAAGCTGAAATTCTGCTGTAGGAATGCTTTGCGCCTCCCTGTGTCATGCCAGCTCTCACCTTCACCTTTAGAAATGAAGCTCTCTCTGCCTCTGCAAGTCTAGCATACAACACTCTCTTCTTTTTAAAATTAATTTTAAAAACTAATGAAATTGGGGCTGGAGAGATGGCTCAGCAGTTAAGGGCATTGACCACTCTTCCAGATGTTCTGAGTTCAATTCCCAACAATCACATGGTGGCTCACAACCATCTGTAATGGGATCTGATGTCCTCTTCTGGTGTGTCTGAAGATAGCTACAGTGTGTTCATATAAATAAAATAAATAATTCTTTAAAAATTTAATAACATTATATGTGTTGAGGTAACTGCATGCCTACAGAAGTCTACAGAGGCCAGAAGTTTACATTCAGAGTCTGATTACCCTGGAAATGGAGTTATAGATGGTTGTGATCTGACTTGGGCCCTGGGAATAGAACTCAGGTCCCCTGCAGGAGCAATACATGCTCTTAAGTCCCAAGACATTTCTCTGGCCTGATTACTATATTTTCCCAAACAATACCATTTCAAACAATTAATATTTTATAACTTTTGTATTTTCAATGTTGATTTTGGTTAGTTTCATTATATTTTCAATGTTGATTTTGGTTAGTTTCATAGTTGTTTTTTATTTATTATCCCATTTTTTTTTTACTAAACTTATTCACTTGAGATCAGAATCTTATTTTTAATGCCCTGCCAGAACTACTAGCTTTGTGTCTAACGCCACCTAATAAATCTTAAATAAACAATGACGACTATAATTTCTAGGGGATGAACAGTATCAAAAGTTTTACTGTTATGGAGTGAGGGGTGGGGTGTGCAGGTGTGAGGGTACATGTGTGGAGGTCAGGACGATGTGGCGGAGTCAGTTTCCTCTTTCTACCTATATGTGGGTTCCAGGGATTGAACCCACATCCCTAGCCTTGTGTGGCAAGGGCATTTACCCACTGAGCCAACTCACCAGTCTGGGGTCAGACAAATTTGTTCCTTCCCTCCCCCTTGGTCTTTCTCCCTCCTTTTTTTAGGAGTAATAGCATTACCAAAAATCAAAAAAGCCTGTTTACCTGTCTAAACCACCAACCATCAGAAGCTGCTTAAATTGCTGAGGACTTTGAGGGAGAGAATAAAACTTTCCAGGTTCCCTGGATGGTACTAAAAACTCCTTGGCACCCTTTTAAAGAAAGAGAGGTGACAGAGGGAGAGAAAAAGAGACATTATTGAAAAATAAGAAAACAAAAAAAACCCAAGTGTGACGAGCACAAGTTAACACTTAAGCACCCCGAGGAACTTATAAAGTTCTCAATGACAGACAGCTCTTGTTCATCTTATAGTCCCTAAAACAATTTGCACACAATAACATTTATTTAGAGCTGGAGTCTCATATGAAGCTCTGGTTGAACAGAAACTCAAGGAGATCCACCTGCCCGTCTCTTGAGTACTGGAATTTAGACATGGGCCATGCTCAGCAATAACCTTTACATTTTTTAACGTGTGTGTGTGTGTGTGTGCGGGGGTATGGGGTTGGAGTAGGGGGTTGGTGAACACACTTTTGAGAAGAGGCCATTCAGAACCTCTGAAGCTGGAGGCTGTTGAGAGCTACTTGACTTGGGTGGTGAAAACTGAGTAAGGCTCTCTGAAAGTTAACAGCTGAGCTATCTCTGTAGCTCCTAAAAACGTCTTAAACATTGCTTGTATGTAACAGTTATTAAGTGTCTGTGTGTAAACAAAGTCTCAACTTTATTATTAGCACAACAAAGTTTGTACACCATTTGCTATACAGGTCATTCTTAACTGCTTTTCTACATTACACTGTAGGGATTTTTGTTTGTCTTTTGAGGCCCTCCGAGCCACTGTGCCACTGACCTATATATGTAGTCCTTAAACTGTGGGTTTTTTTTTTTTAAGTCTACAGATTGAATAAAGAGTCACTAAATATCAGGGCTTTTTTTTTTTTAAATCTCAGCTCTCTTTTTAATGGGATCTTATGTAGACACAGCTAGTCTGAGAGTTGTGATCCTCCTGCCTTAGTTTCCCAAATACTGGTCTTATAGGCTTTGCATCACCTCGCCTGTTTTTTTTTTTTCTTATTAATATAGCATTTGTTTTCCTTGAATCAACCTCCAAGCCAACCATTTTTTGCTGATTTCCTGAAAAAAAAATACAGGAAAAAGAATATATAGACTATATAGGGAAGAACCACAGTAGAGGCAGATCCTTCCATGATGGAGAGAACGAGATGGATCCATCCTTAGGCAAAAGGCCCTTTGGTGTCACAGGGACAAAAAGCCAACTGGCCCAGCAGATGAGCTGTTGCTCTAGAGTGGCTCCTGTCCTATGCAATAAGGTTCCCATAGTGACATTCCCACCCCTTGAGCCAGCCCCCAACCATGGCAGTCCCAGCCTCAATGAACATAGCTGCAGCGACAATAGTCCTGGAACAGGTACTGGCTACAGGGCTGTGGCTAGGGACAAATGAGGTGAGGGGTATGGAGCCACCATAAGCTAAAGTGTTCTTGGTCAGTGTCCATGGTCATTCTAGCACCTTTGCAGGTAGTGGTCAGCTTGAAAGCTCAGAGAGAGGGTGGAAGTGAACTTGGGATAGGTTTAGGTTTTTAGAATGGAAGGGATTATGGCAGGACAGGTGTTCTTGGCCCACACAGAAAAGAGATGCCTAATCTGCCTCTTCAAAATTTTTATATTTTTTTAGTTGACACAATTTTTTTTTTTGTTTTGTTTTGTTTTTTTTTTAAAGATTTTATTTTCATCTTTTTGGTTGTGAGCCTTAGCTTTTAATCACTGAGTTATCTCTCTAGCCAAGGATTTTATTTTAATTATGTGTATATGTTTCTGTCAGTATGTGGATATGTGTGTACGAATGAAGTGTTTATAGGCCAGAAAAGGTGTTTCATCCCCTTGTGGTCAAGTTTTAATACACGCTTTTAACTGCTGAGTCATCCCTTCAGTCCAGTTCAGACAGTTCTTAATGAACAAGATTTTAATAAAACATTCATTAATGATTTGCATCTAGAAAACTCATGGGAAAGAAAACTCATGCAGAATAAAAACATTCTGATTCAAAATGCTGGCTTACATAATCTTCTCAGTTCTTAAAATAAGACTCTGAGGTAGTAATAAAAGTAAAATGGGCCAAGTGAATATAAAAGCAAAGCGATTGCTTTTATAATGAAGAGGATATCAATAGTAAAATGATAAGCAATATACATACTCCGGGGGTCCTCTTAAACAATGTTGGGGTTTCTATATCCACAAACCCTAAAAAAAGAGAAAAACTAGTTAGTTATTAGGAATTTGCCAAGTATGATGTCAATAGTGAAATGAAGAGGCCCCCTTAATTAGGAAGACGTCTGAGATAAGAAAGACAGACACAAGTCGCTTTCTACAAACCCAAGAAAGCTAAGACTTTTACAAGATGTTACTGTGTTCCCAAGGCTGACCTTCATGACAGGAAATGATCTGGACTATCTGATGGATTCCTGTCTACTGCAAGGCTCCGGTGTGAGAAACCTTCTGCCGACATAGCAAGGATGAGATGAGGGCAAGCACCAAGGAGTCTGTTTGACTCTCGGGAAATCTCAGCCCTCCCATCAACTGCTGTATAAGAATGATAAAGAATTATGCAAATTTGGCTGGGTATCGTAGTCTACACCTGTAACCCCAGAATTCAAGAGTGCAGGAGCGAGTGCTGGGGAGGGAAACTTACTACATAGAAACAACTTAAGACTGTCCTCAGTAGTGGTGAGAAATGCTAAGTACTGTAATAGATATTATTACCTTTAAAAGAATATGCCTGTGACCCAGTAAGCGACCAGTCATCACAGTGACTGATTACAGATTTTGGGAACAGGTGACCCAACAATGAAGGGAGTATACAATAAAACACATTGAACACGCAGGCTTCCCTTACCGTGCAGATTACAGAGATATTCCCGCATTTTCATGACCATCTGTGACCTCAGCCGCAGGTTGTACTGCATTTGGAAGCTGCGCAGATCTAAGTACCGATACTGCAAACGAAGGGCCTCTGTTTTCTACACAAATGAAGATTTTTATGCTTAAATATTTTTGAACATTAAAAAGGTAGTTATCTTTAACTTTTCTTAAGTTACATTTATTTATCGGTGGTGGTGGGGTATGTGTAAGTGTGTGTCTGTGCACTTGAGTGTAGATGCTCTTGGGCCCCTGGAGCTAGAGACATCCTCAGGAGCTGGAGTTACAGGCAATTGTGAGCCGCCTGGGAAACAAATTCAGGTCCTTTGTAAGCGCTGTGCACGTTCTTACCACTGAGTCATCTCTCCAGTTAAGCTTGGTGTACTTATCAAGGCTGTAAATCCTTGCATTCATTTTTGTGCTGACAACTTAAGAAAAAAGTCCTTTAATGTGGGTAGCTCAATTCTTTTATACCAGAAATAGTCTATAACTCCTTTTTCTGAACCTTTACCTTAGGAAATTTATTTTCTTTTCCATAAAAACGTCAACTTTGAAATATATTGATTTTTGCAATCAGTGAACTTAAATATAGGCCTTAGTGGTCATGTAATTAAAAATCTAATACAGCAGGGGAATCACTCAGTTGGTGTTTGGTTCCACTTCTGTTGCTTTAGTAAAATATGCTGACAAAAGCAATTTAAGGGAAAAAGGGTGAATTTGGCTCCCAATTCTAGGTTACAGCCCATCACTGCAGGAAAGTCAAGGCAGCAGGAACACCCACAGTCAAGAGCCGAGAGCAAGGATTTAATGCTGCACTCCAGAGCTTAGCTTCCTCCTCACTCAGCCCAGAGCCCAGGCCATGAGATGTCGACACCTACATTCACCATTTGTTTTCTCATAGCCATTAATCAATTAAGAAAACTGCCCTCACCAGGTGGTGGTGGTGCACACCTTTAGTTTCAGCACTTGGGAGGCAGAGGCAGGTGAATCTCTGTGAGTTCGAGCCCATTCTGGTGTACAGACTGAGTTCCAGGACAGCCAGGGCTACACAGAGAGACCCTGTCTGGAAATCAAACCAAACCAAACCAAACCAAACCAAACCAAACCAAACCAAACCA
>NW_021604588.1:6515959-6526629 GCF_004785775.1 Grammomys surdaster
CAAACCAAACCAAACCAAACCAAACCAAACCAAACCAAACCAAACCAAACCGAAGCCAAGAAAACAAAACCAAACAAAATCAAACAAACCAAAAACAAACACCCTCAACCCTAAAAGAAAAGTCAGCGAAAGCATGCTCACAGGTCAGTCTAATTTAGACAACCCCTCATTGAGACTCCTTTCCCATGGGATTCTAGGTTGGGCCAAGCTGACTTAAAACCAACCATCACAGTTAGTGAAGTACTTGTCCTGTGAGCACAGCCACCTGAGTTCAACCCTCAGGACCTAGGTGGAGAGCTGGGTGTGGCTGCGCCCACTGATTCTAGCACAAGTAGGTGCAGACAGGCAGATCCCTGGGGCTTTCTGGCCACTCAGACTATTCTCCTTGTTAGTTCCAGGACAGTGAGAGACCCTGCTTCCAAAAAAAAGGTGGACAATGCCTGAGGAATCACATTCAAGGTTTTCCTCTGACTTCCATGTGCACACATATGTGTACATGAGCACACACAGACACCTCAACAGATTAAAAGTTAGGTATATATTCCAGGCATAGTGGTGCATGCCTTTAATCCCAGCACTTGGGAGGCATAGGCTGGCAGAACTCTTGAGTTTGAGGCTTGCCTGGTCTACAGAGTAAATTCTAGAACAGTCAGAGTTACATAGTGAGATTCTATCTCAACAAAACAAAACAAATTTAAAAATTAGGTATATACACATTTATAATGGTGACAAAGTTAAAAATTATCTGGGTATAGATTTTTCCTTTTATTTATCTTTAAATCTGGTTATACTTAATCAGTGCTGGCTACCTCCAGCACGCTCTGAAACTTTTGGCTAAGATCATCTGTAATTCTATGATTAGTAAGTTAAGAACTACACTAAGCCGGGCTGGAGAGACGGCTCAGTGGTTAAGAGCACTGACTGCTCTTCCAGAGGTTCTGAGTTCAATTCTCAGCAACCACATGATGGCTCACAACCATCTGTAATGGGATCTGATACCCTCTTTTGGTGTGTCTAAAGACAGCAAAACTGTACTCATATACATTAAATGAATAAATAAATCTTAAAAAAAAAAAGAGATCTGTCTTCCAAGAAATACACGAAGCACACATTTTATTACTACTAGAAGTTTCAACTTAATAGGAAAAAAATTACCCTATGCAACTTGGTCATTCCCAAGCTAGATATAAATTTCCTTTCAACATCTTAAACAATAGCAATGGAAAAACTTGAACAACAGAATACTTCAGATCTTAAAGACAGAATCACATTTCAACCTGTCTGTACCTCAGGAACATAATAAGCTGTTAGTACTATAGAATAACTGATTAAAAAATACTCATTTTATAGAAGGTAAACATTTATTTAAATTTTCAATCACTTTCTAGATACTGGATTTGACTAACAAGACCTCACCTTCACAAAGTCTTTAATTTCAAAGGGCAGCTTTTTGCAGGCATTCAGGAGCTCGGCTGTTTTAGCTTTGATTTCAATCTCACCTGTTGGCATTTTCTTAGAAGAAAAAAAAAAAGAATTATTTTGAAAGTCATTTTTCAGGACAGGTATGCGATACATATTTGTAAAACACATGTATTCATATACATATATAAAATAGGTCAAGCTATATTGTAGATTATAAATAATAAAAATCTATATAATCTTTACATTATTGTTTATATTTGTGGCTCATAAGATATTATATCATATCAGCAAATATATCAGCAAATATCATTATGTATTTGTCAAGGTTGACAGACGTCTTTTTGTACATACTTAGACCGGTGTGATGACATCTGTGAGTTCATTTGTGGAACTGAGGAGCTTCAATGCTAAGTGCCCACAAGTGACTCAATCTATGTTGTTCATGTATACGCAGACACTGCCAATGTACAAAGGAAATGTTCCATTCCCTAGACTACTAACCGGATTCTCTTGTCCCGGAGGTCGGGAAATTACTGTCCCAGATACTCTCACCACAGACTCCACAGGGGCTTCACACAAAATCCTCCTCATAGATGCAGCTGACTGCAAAATAAGGGGTGGGGAGCAGTTCCAAGAATAAATGAATTTATAGAAATCTTTAGTAAGTCTACAGTTTAGAAAAATGATATTCACAGCTTACGTGCCGTAATGTTGGAGATATTTACAGCTTATGTTCTATAATATTGGAGCGGTATCGATGTTATAACAAGAGCTGGTAAATCCTACTGTCATTTTAGCTCCATAGAATACAGCCAGTAAGACCACCAAGAATGCCCCTCCGTCCTTTCTTTGATGGGCCTCACCTTAGAGTCCGTACTGCCATGGACTCTCAGCCTTCCTGCCTCAGCTTCCCAGGCACTGGGATTGTAGGTATGCACTACCATGCCCACCAGCTATTCTTAATTTTAATTAATTTATTAATTTTTGAGACAGGTTTTCACTATGTAGGTCTGGCTGTCCTGGAACTCACTATGTAGACCACTCTGTTTAGCCTCAAACTCAGAGATCTACCCACCGCTTTCACTTAAGTGTTGGGATTAAAGGCATATGCCATTATGTCCAGCTTGCCAGCTACCTTTTATTTTGAGACAAATTCTAAATTGTCAGGCTAGCTTTACTTTGTGTGTGTGTGTGTGTGCACGCGCGCGCACGCGCAAGCGCTTGTGTGTGCTCACATGCTTTCATGTATATGTGTGTATATATACATAGATAAATGCTGAAGATGACTTTGAATTCTTGATATTCTTGCATCTGCTTCCCACTGATATGATTATTAGTGTATGCTTCCATGTCTGTCTTATATATTTTTTTGAAAGATTATTCTTAGGTTGTTTTTTTATAAATTTCATCTTCACATTCTCAGTCCTTTATTGATTTCTTTGGTAGCTAATTTATTTGTTACATTTATTTTGTATGTGTGCACACACAGGCAACTCACATCAGTGTACCATGTGAGGAGGTCAGAAGACAACTTGTGGGAATTGGTTTTCTCCTTCTCCCATACTGGTTTTGAACTCAGGTTGTCAGGCTTGTCGGCAGGCACCTTTAGTATACCCTTGGGCTCCACATCCCCCCTTTGTGTAGTTCTTTACATATTACAGAAATTATTAGCTGCTTGCCTGAATGTATATGGGTGTAACACATACATGACTGCTTGGAAGCCAGTGAGAACACTGGCTTCCCTGGAACTAGAGTTACAGATGGCGGTGAGCTTCCGTGTGAGTGCTAGGACTTGAACCCTGGTCCTTACCAAGAGCAGCAAGTGCTCTTAACTGTTCTAGCCATCTCTCTAGTTCTTTAGTTTATTAGGTATTAATGTTGTATATAGTATTTTTTAGTTTTTATTAGTAGTTAATTCCTGAAATTAAAACTTCAAACATGTTGATCAAACTACTTAGCTTATACTACTATCTAATCAAAGTAGCTTTTAGATAACGGTAGCAAACCCTGTATTACCTCATCCTGGGGAATGAGAATTTGAACAAGACCGTGGCAATCTCTCAGAACTATGAAGGTGTTCTGCCTGAATAACGGGAGGAAAAAAGAATATTTTAGGATGAAGTCTCTCGGCTCAAAATTTAAAGACAAAACCAGTAATAAAAAATGTCATGTAATTTCTCCATTTTTATGATTATATACTTTCATAAGCTGCATTCGTGCAATTATCTTATGCCCCGCCCCTCTCTTTTTGAGAAAAGGTCTGGCCTTGTTGCCCATGAACCTGACATTTTCTTGTTCAGTTTCTTAAGTAGCTGAGATTATAGGCACATATGGCCACACCTGGCCAAACTCTTCTTTTCAACAAGGATTTTCATTAATTATTCATATACTAATTTGCTATATGTGACTCATTAATGACAAAGTAGATTTAAATTCTTCTTTCTTTTTTTGAGACAAGGTTTCACTCTTTGGTTGTAGCTGGCCTAGAATTCATGCCTCAAATTCACAGAGATCTGTTTGTCTCAGCCATCTCGGTGCTGGGATTAAAGATGTGCACCACCACACTTGGCTAGATTTCAAGTTTTCGAATGTGGAAGCATGCAATCACTTGTTTGCAGAGAAATTCCTAAAGGAGCTGTGCAGACCTGTGCCCTAGGCTCTTAAAGCACTATTTAGTAGCAGGTTGAGAAAGCAGTAAAGGTCTTTATTGAACTGGAAGTTGGAATCATGACAAAGAAAAGCCTGAAGACTACTTATCTTTAAAGATTCACTCTAATTTCAAGTATGTGTCTGTGTGTGGTATGTACATGTGAAATGCAGGGTTCCCAGAAGGCCAGTGGCCCAGGGAAATGCCCCAGGGGCTGGAGTTACAGGTAGCTGTGAGCTTGATGTAGACGCTGGGAACCCAATTCTGGATCCTCTGCAAGAGCAGTGTTGTCCTGAACTCCAGAGCCATCTCTCCAACCTCTGAAAACGTTTCTTGATCTTGCTTGCCACCATGAGAAGGAATTTCTCATAAAAGGGAATTGAAGACTATGGATTTTTGTCAACTAAGGCTATGAAGCAGTCATGAGATTTGATAGGTTCTGCAGAAGAGTTTTATTTCATCCTAATGCCCTTCTTCCTACTTGAAGAAGATGACAGACCATCTTTCTCACTTGCTACAGCATCTTACAGGAACTCAATACGCTAGAATCAAATAAACCTTGAGATTACAGTTGTAGTACATGGTCTGGAGTCAGCTTTAACTATGCCCTGTGTGCAAACAATGATTTACTAATTATGATGATTAGGGCTTCTTGACTTCTTCATTTCTACTGCAAAAGACACCAGCTACACTGTACTGGGGCTACTGTTCTTGAAACCAGTTGGCTATGAAGTCTCTTCTCTGAGGTAACTAATGTTCCAAGAAGGATCTGGACACAACAGTTTTAGACAACTTAGGAGTATGGTTTTACTTCTATATAATAACTAACAGTTAAATTGCTGGAAACTAGATATGTAGACACATGTCTTTAATCCCAGCACTCAGGTGGCAGAGGCAAGTAGACTTCCGTGGGTTCCAGGCCAGCCTGGTCTACATAGTGAGTTTCAGGCCAAACACTGTAAGACTCTTATCTCAAAACAAAACAAAAGGCTGCCATTGGAGGGTGTATGTGAAGTACTTGTGGAGGAAAAGTCTAAATTACAAAGTTTCAACCCAAGTCAGTGAGCTACATTAATCAGCTCAACACAAAAAAGAGCAAAATCAGGGCTGGAGAGATGGCTCAGTGATTGAGAGCACACTGACTGCTCTTCCAGAGGTCCTGAGTTCAATTCCCAGCAACCACATGGTGGCTCACAACCATCTGTAATGAGATCTGATGCCCTCTTTTGGTGTGCCTGAAGACAGCTACAGTGTACTCATATACATAAAATAAATAAATCTTAAAAAAAAAAGAGCAAAAGCTGTACTGGGCTGAATGAGAGCAAGCACTTACTTTATTTTTATTTGCCTATCCTTTCCTATAATGTCTATAACTGCAAAAATGGAATACATTCTATGAGTAAGTTATTATTATTTAAGAAAATAAAAATATTTTTCAATGGCTTAAGTCCTCACAAGAAAATTTTATTAACTTTCTAAACTTTTCTTTCACATTTTAAAATCCAAAGGAAATCTTTTAGAGAACTAGAAACATTTGATTGGGCATTTCCCTCCCTAAATTGAAAGAGATAACATATATTTTCTTTCTTTATTTTAAAGAGTTAATTTATAATGGGAAAACAAGGGCTAGAGAGGTGGCTCAGAGGCTTAGAGTGCTTCCTGCTCTTCTAGAGGGCCCAGCTTTAATTCCTAGCACCCAGATGGCAGCCCACAACTGTCCATAACTCTAGTTTCATGGAACTAGACATCCTTTTCAGGCCTCCATAGGCATCAGGTATGCATACAGCCAAACATACATACAGGCAAAATACCCATACACATAAAATAAACATAAATAAAAGTTCAAAAAAGAAAGAAAGGCAAAGCAATGGAATAACTATCTTCCAGTAATCCATCAAAAAGCAAATACGAAGGGAAAGAGAAGCAACAATCAATGTATATTCTCTAGGCCTTTTGGAAAGCAAGGAGGTATTCCTTTGTCCAATGCATGTGACTCTACAAGGGGGATACTGCAGACATCAAGGAAAAGAGTACAGTTAAAAAAGAATGTTACTATGGCAAAGCTCTAAGAGTCTACACTCACTCAGCACAGTGCTGACAGTTACATACAAGCAGGTTAAGAACAAGATTCTTGCCAAGACGATGTCTGCATTGAGCATGGTGAACACTCAAAGAGCCGAGGTAACTTCTTTAATGTGACAAACATCTACCCACATTTTGAACTTCTTCAAAGAATTACTGTGCTGATATGCTTCAGAACATAACAGATGAGCAACAACAAGCACAGCACTGGCCTTGAGCCTAAGGAATCGCTGCTCATGTTTTTAAGCTTTTTCTTTACTTACATTTCGAATAGAGTGAGCTTGCTCTCCTCTGCTTCACAGCTGGCTTACAGAATTCTAGTCTACTCCCAGTTACAGGTTATAAGAGCCTTTTAAAGTTAGCACAGGATTAGTTCAGTCCTCTGCTGGGTCTGGTTCTATCATTATACCTTTTAACTGATGATATCAGTACTTATTGGGAGTGACACTATTAGACTTTTTCCAAAACAGAACAGAAAAATGCAGTGACTTCTGAGAAACTACAAAAGTGGCAAATATTATTCTCTGAATGGATAAAAATTAGTGAAAGTTGGGACTTGTTTCCTCAGTTACCTTCGGTACTGAATCCATCCACACAGAGTGACTTCTTGGCCTAAGTGGGAAGAACGCAACTCTCCACACGTGTTGGTCCGAGCAACAAAGCTACTGAACTCTTTAAAAAGAGAAGGAAAAAGCAATTTAAAAGACAACAGTAAGAATATTTGTTGTTCTTTAAAAAATACTTACCATTCATGATATATTAGCTGTTTCAGATCAATGGGTGAAATTAATAAAAATTTTAAATTACACGTGGTGTGTGTTTATGTGTGTATACCCATAGGTATGGGGGCCCATATGCCTCGGTGCCCCTGTGGAAGTCAGAGGACATCTTTTTGGATTCTGTTCTCTTCTACTTACAATGTGGGTCTTGGGAGTGAACTCTGGTACTCAGGCTTGGCAGTAAGTGCCTGAAGCCACTGAACCATCTTGCTGGCTTGATGACATTTATAAAATAGCCTAGATTATACAATACCCCTATTGTGTTTACCCACAAAAGTGTCAAGGCCCAAGCAAATAACTGCCCTAAAGTAAAATTTTGCATTGTTTGGAAATATAAACCTTTTACATGACCTAGCACTTGAATGGACATAAAATGGCAACTGTTCATTTTGCTAAGTGAAATAAAATCTCAGAAATCACCTGTTTGACAGTGCAGTTACTATTTAGCTTTAGTACAACTACAGTTTATAACAATCATTTGTACTATTAAAAGTGTGGAAAAGATTTCATTTAAATTATTACTTTAGATTTTCTAGTAATAGCATACAATAAACAGACTATCTACCTTTTTTATAATCAAGGGGAAAAAACCCCTTGATTATAACTAATCAAGAGAATGAATGACCTGGTATTAAAACGAAGTTAGGATCGGGGGAAACAAGTTGTCAAAAACAGGCGGAAGCTCGTAGCTGCCTTCACCTGGAATTCTTTGTGAACTCAAAGCCAGATTTCTGGAAAGAGAACCCCAGATTGGCTGCATGGTCTTTCCGATGGGTCTGGATAAACCCCTGCATAGACGACTTAACCAAGAACCAAGATACATGTTGAAGTCCCGGGATCCGTAGAGACAATCACGAATCCCACGCTGCAGGTGTGGTGGTGCTCAAAACTCGGTTTTCGAAATATCAGGAACCCTTAAAATTCTAGTTCCCACGCAAATGCTTCCAGACCCTCCTCCGCAGAACGTTCAAGTATCTACAAAGTAGATTGATCTGCAAGGTCTCCAGAGCCCTTGGGTGAGTGGTTAGGGCAAACCTTTGCTTCCTTCAGTGCATCAGTTCCCACTTTAATTAAACAAGGCTGCGCCCGGAAGACATCAAAAGACCCCAAACAGCAGCGCCAGCGCCAGAGCGACCCCAGCCGGAAGGACGGTCACTAGGCGCACGTCCTCTCTTTATTCCCACGTTTCTCGAAGGTGACCAGGGCATAAGCAGAAACATAAGGAGGTACAGCCTTGTGTTTCAACTCTCCCAAACCTGGCGGCCCATCTTGAATTTTTCTGAAAGGTGAGGACGAGCAAATCCAAAGAGCTCTGAGGTTCGAACCCAGATACAAATCACATCCAGAAGCCAGTCCCTCTGACGCCCTGCGAGTGCCAAAGTTACGCAAGGATTTCGGCCAATCAGAGCGAGGGCGCCTCCGCCTTGTTTGTTGTGGGCGGAAGTTTGCGAGAAAGTTTCGCACCGGTTGGAAAACGGAAGAGCAACGCGGCGCAATAGGGAATTTGAGGCTATTGATTGAAGCCTCCAAGCCTTGCCCTCAGTTAAAATGGCGACTTCAGTTGCTAATTTACGTGAAATCGGCGGGCCACAGGAGCGGCTTTCCGCGTCGGCCGCAGGGCAAGTCGGGAAATGATTTTAAACTGGAGGGCGTGGCGTGTGTGGAGTTGCGCCGTTGTGGAACGGAGGTTTCAAGTCTACTTTTTTGATCGCAGGAGAGCTCTGGAGAAGGGTCTTTGGCGACTCCCTATCTTTCGTGGGCCGGCGGCAGCTTCGGAAGAGTGAGGGTCGCAGAGCGGGGCTGCTTGGGAAGCGGAGCTGTTTCTCTCGGGGTGAAGTCGGTGTTGCTCGCGCCTGGGGGAAGCTAGGTTCCCTCCAGGGCTCCTGATGTCTCTTCTGAACTCACCGGGGATTGCTTCGGTTCTCTCTTAGCCGTCATTGTGGCCGCTTTCTTTTTCTTAAAAAACCAAAACCTTTCGTCTTTCGTCTCGACGTAGTCTTGGAGCCAGACTTGAAGAATGCTTCGTGAATCCGGAATGAAGGACAGTGTCATTACGACATAATTTTGGTAAGAGCTTTTGTGTGAGTCCTCGACTGGCCATGTACTGCTTTTATTTCCGTTGGGTGGCGGTTGTCTTTGCGATGCTTTTGTGTATTTAGATGGGTACAAACAGAAGTTAGCATTCAAGTGAGCGTTGGAATGGGAGCAGTGGGTTGACTTTTGTGACAATATTGCAGTGATTAACTCAGGGAGTTTCTTCATGACTAACCCCAAGAAAAACTACTGAGTTTTAGTCGTGTGTTAGGAACCGAGTACAAGAAAATTGGACCAGAGATGTAGTTCTGTGGATACTTGAAAGCGGCTGATAGGGATCGTTTGTCACAGGCATAAGATTCAAAAGAGGTGCAGACTTGAAAAATACTTAGAACCTTTCCTCCTGTCAACTGTCAACACAGTAGCTTACTTAATGGGGTCGTTTGAGGAGTGAACAGTAGTACCAGATATGTCCTCGCACTAGGGAGGCTGATGAGGCAAGAGAATTGCCGCGAGTTCTAAGGCCAGCCTGGGCTACACAGAGAGACTGTCACTCGATATAAACAAAACAACCCCAAACAAAAGGAAAACATTCATTAAAGGCTTAATATTTGTTAAGTGCTTACAAACATGCCTGGAAAGTAATGTATACTTAGCAATTATTGTACCAATTAGCATACTTTAAGGAAAAATTCTGTATAAACAGAACTGATGAAGACTTCTATCTAAATAGTAAACAAGGGGGGAGGGGGGGGAGGAGGTGGTGGCATCGGGAAGATGCTGCTTTCTGAAGTAAAGTTAAACTGATGGAAGATTTTTAACAGAGGGGTTTGGATAAGTGGGACCTGCGTGGCTGCTATGGACAAGAAGAACTTGTAAAGAGTCAAAAATAATAAAAAGACTAGGAGTTCTATCAAACCAAGACTGCTCTGATGAGAAAGCCAAGGGTGTCTCTAAAGATAAAGACACATTCCAGAAGTTGGCCTGGGACCTCCACAGGTATCAGAATCAAAGGAGCTGCAGCTTTTCCAGGCAGCAGCAGCTCCAGTTCTTGGTTCCTAAGCCCCGAAGGCAGGCAGGACAAGAGGTGGTACTCTTAATCCAAACTTCCTGAAAGCAACGAGAAAGGGCAAGACAGGACCGCTAATCTTAAACCCACTGAAGTGCACATTAGTGGGAGGTTCGCCAGGAGTGTGGCTAAGGCTCACGTCATGGAAATACTTTATGCCTGTGGGAAAATGAAAAATGTTTATTTAAATGTTGCATCCCTGTCTGTGGTGCTTTTTATTTTATTTCTTTAATACTTATTTCTGTGTGTGTTCATGTACTATGACGCAGCTACATTGCTGAGAGGACAAGTTACAGCAGTCAGTTCTCTCCTACTGTACGTACAAATTCCAGGATTTGAACTCAGGTTGTTTAACTTGGCTGCAAGTTCCTTTATTGGCTGAGCCATTTCACCAGTCCTGAAGTTTTGAGAATCCAGATAAAACTACGAAGATGCCAAAGCCCACTGAGGAGGTATTAATGGCAGGAAATCACTGTTCCCCTAATATAGACAACTGGCTCTTCCAGGTGATTTACCCTCCGTAGAGAATGTTGTCACCCTTCTCCTGTGGCACACCACTCCTGAGGAGGAGGAAATGGCCATGCCCCCTGAGGTACATGTGTGTGTGTGTGTGTGTGTGTGTGTGTGTGTGAGAGAG
>NW_021604588.1:6526729-6530662 GCF_004785775.1 Grammomys surdaster
GAGAGGGAGAGAGGGAGAGAGTATCGAAATTGAAATCTTTCTAGATCATCATAACAGGAGTCCATCAACAGTTAGTTGCACTCTATATCCCACTCAGCAGGCTCAGTTTTGTCACTGTTCTGGCTGAAGAAGGGTTGGTAGGAAAGGAAATCCCTTACTCAGGCAGCAAGCATAAGTTCTGGTTACAGGATATTTCTGATCTGGGGTTGTGTCTGTAAAGATGCCCTCCAGTTTTCAGACTAGACGTCTCCTATCTTTCTGGCTACTGGGATTGTTAAATGGCAAAACCAGCAGGGGTGAGCAGTGTTCCAGCCTGGGAGCATGGTTTTCTTTTTCACTGGTGATCTGGGGCCTGTCTAGTGACTGGCCATTCTGCTGCTGTTGCTTTGTAGCCTCTTTCAGGAAAGGAGGGTGTGGGAACAGGGACTGATTGGGAAGTGGGAGGAAAGTGGAGATGGAGCCCACAAAGATGCTCGGGATTCAGACTCTGGAGACCAGCATCAGAATGCAGACTTAATTTTAGTGTTTATTACATAAGCTTATATATTGCTTTTTAGCCAATTAGGGTATGTTTATGTATTCAAGGGCAAATTGGGGTGCAACCTGTGTTGTTTAGCCAAATCTGACTACCTGTCCATGAGTCTGTAGGGGAGTGGCCACCACCCCTGTTCCCTGTGGAGATTTCCATGAAGACAGGGGAATTAGCCACTGCCCTGGCCTTGGATCCTTTGTGTCATCTCACCTGTGGTCTGGGAGCCGTGTCAGATCATACACTGTGTACAGTAGATCAGGACTCTTCAGGGAGTGGCAGGAGCTTGTGGTGCCTCACTCTCCTCACTTCTTCCTTCACCAGGGTTATCTCCACATCCCCCACAGTGGGGCTAACTGTGATGTAACTGCCTTTCCTCAGGATTGGCCTTCGATCCCTTGATAGTCTTCCAATTCCAGAGACCCTGGAAGAGAGCCGTCCACTCACCATGCCAGTTGTCATAAATGTTTGTTTTTCCATGTGCTCATGTAAAGTTATCTCATGTCTTTCTTCAGTTTTTGAAATTGTTAAGCCAGATTAGAGACAGCTCTTTAGAGTCATTGTGAAGCCCCTGCTGTGCTCAGCCTTCACTGGTTTCACGAGTCTCCTTTGTAACGTGTATATTACATTATTTGTCTTATTTTACAGTTCATACTGAAAAGTTTCTTGTTTTGATATTTCTCTTCACAGTAATAGAACAGTGGATACGACAAGAAACAAGAGGATGTAGAGAAGGTGGGGAGTGGGAAGGGAAGAAAGCAAGAATGTATATGTAAGAGAACAATGTGAATAAATTAACTTTTTAGTGAATGGAGTTCTAGTTACTTTTTTTTTTTTAATGCAGACCATGGATTCTTATGATTCTCGAGGATTGACTTCTAGACGAAGGATCTCAAATCTTAAGGACTACTTTGTAGGTGCCACCCCTCTGCAGAAACGTCTGGAATTGGTCAGGAGGCAGAGTTCATTTTTTCCCAGTCCATCTCGAAGGAAAATCCTCCAGTGTTCACAGTTGCAGGTATGATTTGTGTCCCTTTGTGTTGTTTTTAACAAAATCTCAATCATTTGATTTTATCAGTGAAAACCGGGGAGCCAGATGCTGGGGTGAGAGCCTGCTAGCTCAGAGAGGCAGAGAGAGCAGCCAGCTGACCTTCCTCCACAGCCAGTGTCCCAGAAGCAAGTTCTTCTCTATGCTGTCTCGAAAACCCCTCGAATGTCCCCCCCCCCCACTTCTATTTGTCTTCTGACTTCCTCTTACTCTCTGTGGTTCTTTCTGATGTTCACTCCCTGTCAACTGGATGTTTGTTCTGCCTCTTGAGCTATGGTTGACTATTTTAATCCTGTTTACAATAACCAGAAAGCTCTTGGATTAAAAGTGTGTGCTAGGGCTGAGCCATACCACAACTAGAAACAGGTTTTTCCAGTAAACAACACAATCTTAGGGTTCACAGTGTGATTAGATATCCTGCAACACCTTTGAGCTAGTCGGTGATGGAGAATATATAAATAAGAGTATATCAACTTATATACTAATACTTTTAGTATCTTAATCTCTCAGTTAATAGATAAATGAGGAATAGCTAAGTAAATAATTTAACTTTAACCACAATATCTTTTGTTTCTTCTAATTTCCTTTAATCCACATTATTTCCTTAATATTTTTCTTCTATGACATTGGCATTTTTGAGGAATACAGACTCATGCTTTCCCCTGTTTGACTGGAATATTTCTCATTTTTATATTTGTATGATGTTTCTCAATGCTTGAAATTTGAATTCTTGTCTAGCAGGTTACAAAGGTTTTCTTGTGTTCTTTGGTACCTTCAGTGTAGCCTTCTCTTGTCTGTGATGTGTATCTAGAGCCTTTTAGGATAGGAGACAAGTTTGTTTCTTATGAAGAATTACTCATGCTGGTACTGAAAGTAATATTCTTGGCCAGAAAGCTACTGGGGGTTTAATGCCTTGCATATGTTAAGCTTAGGTCTACCACTAAACTATACCCCTAACCTGAAGTCTTTATTTCCTTATTCATTCTTTCTCCTGAGAGCTGAGATGACGTGTGCACCTATATGATTTCCATGTGTATAGTGTTTTGCCTTCATGTATGTATATGTACCTCATGTGTGCCTGAGGAGGTCAGATGAGGGCATGGCTTCCCCAGAATTGGAGTGATGTGATTTTGAACCATCATGTGGATGCTGAGAACCAGACCCTGGTCCTCTGCCATTTCTCTAAGCCCTCTGAGACATTTTATATAAAGATAGAAATGTCTAGTTTGGTGCTTTTTATTTTTATAATTTTCCTGTAAACATTGTTCTGAAATCTCTCTCTCTCACACACACACACACACACACACACACACACACACACACACACACATACACTTTTGTTCTACATGATAGCTGGAGCTGTGAGACCATGTCAGAAAATGTGTGCGGACTTTAGAAGTTCTTCAGAAGGAAGCCAGGGGCTTTTAGACAGTCAGTACTTGTAGCCGGGCGGTGGTGGCGCACGCCTTTAATCCCAGCACTTGGGAGGCAGAGGCAGGCGGATTTCTGAGTTCGAGGCCAGCCTGGTCTACAGAGTGAGTTCCAGGACAGCCAGGACTACACAGAGAAACCCTGTCTCGAAAAAACCGAAAACAAAAAAAAAAAAAACAAGACAGTCAGTACTTGTATACTGTTTTTAACCCCTTAGCTAATGAATAAATGAGGAATAGTTCAGTTAATTCATTTTAATACTCTTATGGGGCCAATACAAATAAAGCTTTTTTTTTTTTAATGTTTATTTACTTTTATTTCTTTGAGACAGAATATTGTTATACAAGCCTGTTAGCTTAGACCTCACTGTGTAGACTGGGCCAGTTTGGCCTTACACTTGTCTGTGGTCTCTCTGCCTACCTCAGGAGAGCTGGGGTTACAGTCATATACCACCATGCCTAGCTCACAGTTGTCTTTTAAATTAAGTTTGTAAGTGAACATACAAAAATGGCTGCTTTCCCTGTGGCATATTCATATATATGTTACAATTCCTTGCTTTCTTCTCCAACTTGATCCTGTTCCTCCTCCCAAATGGTTTTCCTTTCTGCTTTCATCTTATTATCCCTACCCTTATGGACTCTTCCTTTTTGCTCATGATCCCTTTTCTGCTTTCATGACCACACACACACATATACACACATCTAAATTCTGAATATTAGAGAAAACATAAGGTACTTGTCTTTCCAAGTCTGGCTTACTTTACCTTACATCTCAGAGTCTATCCATTTCCTTGCAAATGTCATGGTTTCACTCTTCTTTATAGCTTAAAAAAAATTCTATTGTGTATGCCTGTCATATTTTCTTTTTTCTTTCTCTCTTCTTTCTTTCTTTCTTTCTTTCTTTCTTTCTTTCTTTCTTTCTTTCT
>NW_021604588.1:6530762-6665229 GCF_004785775.1 Grammomys surdaster
CTATGGATAGGAATGGTGTTGCTGGGTCATATTTTTAGTGTTCTAAGGATCCTCCACACTGAGTTTGTAGTGTGCGCTGCTTTATATCTCTACCCACTGTTCTGTTGTTGATGACTCTTGTGACTCTAACAGAGCGTAGACAAACATTTCCAAGTTCTTTTATTTATTATACCGAATTAGGCTTTTGTCTTAATTTGGGTTTTACTGCTATAAACAGACACCATGACCAAGGCAACTCTTATAAGGACAACATTTAATTGGGGCTGGCTTACAGATTCAGCGCATCAGTTCATTATCATCAGGCGGGAGCATGGCAGCATGCAGGCAGGCATGACGCTGGAGGAGCTGAGAGTTCTATGTCTTCATCTGAAGGTTGCTAGCAGACTTGCTCCCATAGGGTTAGGAGGAGAGTCTTAAAGCCACCACCCACAGTGACACACTTCCTCCAACAAGGCCATACCTCCAAATAGTGCCACTTCCTGGGCCAGGCATATTCAAACTATCACAGCCTTGTTCCATAAAATGGACTTGTTGCTAAATATTATTTTAAATTATTTAAGGCTAATCGAGCTAGATCCTTCAGAAATACTTTTGTGTGTGTGTGTAGTGCAAGCCCAGAGCTGTGCCCCTGCTAGGCAACTACTCTGTCATTAAGTGCCAGCACCACTATTGCAAGATATATGGAAAGTAAAACAAATTTCATCTATGAAATGTTTACTGAAATCTTGTGAAATGCCATTGTTTTATGTTCTAACAGCTAGAGTAAATGTAGTAGACAAAACGCTGTCCCCAGCAAGCGAGGAAAGGGAGACAAGAAAAGTAAGACATATATATTCACATCATAGTAAGTGCTATGAAGGAAAATAAAAGGTTAGGAGATAGTGACAGACTTGGAGTGATAGATTTTTGTTAGAGTGGCCTCTTAGAGAAGAACTAAGGACAGATCTGAATAAAACACAGAGCTCTTATATGAACATCCGTAGGAAAAGCTTCTGACTCGGGAAGGGAAGGCAAAGGCAAAGGACCTTTGAATGACCTGTAAACTTCATTTGAGATTAATCTTCGGAACACAAGATCATGTACCAAGTTGTAGATTTATAGTAAATATGTAAATTGCTGTGATAAAATTCTTATCTATGCTTTTTACTTTTAAAACTTTTGTGTTGATTTCTGATTTGTTTTAGGAAGATGTGGACCCTCAGAAGGTTGCATTTCTCCTCCACAAACAGTGGACTGTATATAGTTTAACTCCCCTGTATAAATTCTCCTATTCTAATCTCAAAGACTATTCTAGACTTCTAAGTGCATTTATTGCTGCTGAAAAGCAAAAAGGACTTGCTGTGGAAGTGGGAGAAGACTTCAACATCAAAGTGATTTTCTCTACTCTACTTGGAGTGAAAGGGACGCAGAGGGACCCTGAAGCATTTCTTGTCCAGGTATAGTAAGTAGTATATATCCATTTACTTCCTAGAGGAAAAAAAAAACTGTTTTGTTGGTTGGAATGGAAATTATAGTGTTTTCTTACTTGCTTCTTTTTTTTTAACTTAAAAACATTTTTGATTACATTTATGTATTTGTTTATTTAAATGTGTGTGTGTGTGTATGAGTGTGTGTGTATCTGTGTGTCTATGTGTCACAGTGCCTTTGTGGAATTTGTAGAACCTACTGGAATTGGTTCTCTCTAATGTAGGATCCTGGGGATCAAAGTCATGTTCTTACGCATGGCACCAAATGCTTTAATTTGCTGAGCCATCTTGCTGGCTCAAAACTTGTGGGTTTTTGTTTTGTTTTTGTTTTTTTATTTTACTATTTGTTAATTGTTTGTTTGTTTTTTTGTCAAGACAGGCTTTCTCTGTGTAGTTCTGGCTATCCTGGAACTTATTCTGTAGACCAGACTGGCCTCAAACTCACAGAGAACTGCTTGCTTCTGCCTCCCAAGTACTGTGATTAAAACCATGCACCACCAACACCCAGCTCTTATTTTATAATAGTTAGAATGGTCAACCTAATTTTTATTTCCTATATGTGTAGGAATTTTTTTGTGAATATAGTATGATATTGATTTTAGAAAATACACAAAAGTATGAATAAACTTGTGCTGGCAAGATGGCTCATCAGGTCAAGGTACTTGGGCAAGCCTGGCGATCTGAATTTGATGCCTGGAACGAAAGGTGGAAGGAAAGAACTGATTCCACAGAGGCATTTTCTGATGTTACATCCATTTTGGCACACATGCTCCCCAGTCATGCATGCACATGCACACAATAATAATCTTTTAAAAATCAGAACCTAATGCTTTTTTAAAACAGATTTATTTTTTATGTATATGAGTATACTGTTGCTCATTTCAGAAGAAGGCATCGAATCCCACTACAGATGGTTGTGAGCTACCATGTGGTTGCTGGGAATTGAACTCAGGACCTCCGGAAGAACTGTCAATGCTCTTAACCACTGAGCCATCTTTCCAGCCCTAGAATTGGACATTTTTACATACGTTTATTTGTTTATCTGAATCACTGTAGTCTTTAAATTGAGATCTCACTGTCCATACTTTGCATTCCGGCATTTTGGCTAGTCAGTGTTGTAGATAATACTCATAATCAGGAAATCTACATTCTTGTAGTTATAGCTATATGTTATAGCTTATTTCCTGTTGTGATAAAACAATGACCAAAAGCAACTTGGGAGGAAAGAGTATATAAATTGGCTTATACTTCCATATCATAGTCCATGAGGGAAGCCAAGGCAGGAACTCTATCGGAGACTAGAAGGAACACTGCTTACAGACATTCTCCCTGTGGCTTGTTCAGTTTGCTTTCTTACATCCAGGCCCACATGCCCAGGGTGGCACTGCCTACAGTCAACCGGGCTCTCCCACATCAATCAGTGATCAAGAAAGTGTCCCACACACCTGTCTATGAGGCCAGTCAGGTATAGAAATTCCTTAATTGATGGTCCCTCTTCCTAGATGACTGTAGCTGTGTTAAGGTAACTAAAAACTAACCAATACACAATAATTCAGTGGATATTTTTTAGGTTTTAGTTCCTAGAAGCAGAATTTTAGTAAAAGCTTGTGCATTATATTATCCCATGTGCTGTGTGATGCCATGTTACTCTCAGGAGTGCAGTTTTTCATATTCCAATAAATAGTGCAAGTTTATCTTTCAACTGGTTAAGAGATTAACTTTTGTGTTTTTAGACAGGGTCTCACTGTGTAGCTCTGACTAGCTGATCTATTGACTAAAAGGGCCTTGAACTCCTTGAGATCCTCCTGCCTCTGCTTCTTGAGTGTAGATATAAGTGTGTGCTGCCACGCCCTGCTATAGTAACTGATGTTAATCTTAAACTGTTTTCTCTCTCTCTCTTTGTTTTTTTTTTTTTTTGTTGTTGTTGTTTTGTTTTTTCTTGATACAGGGTCTTACTGTGTAGCCCTGGATGGCCTAGAACTTACAGAGATCTGACTTCTCTGCCTTCTAATTGCCGGGATTAAAAGCTTGTGTGACTGTGCCCAGTTCAGATTAGCTAATCTTAATCTTTGAAAAAGGAAATTAAATTATCAAGCTGTAGAAAAAGACTCATTTGTATAACTTGGAGGTCAGCAAACTGTTGTAGGTTGGCGCTCCTTCTTTCCTCCCTCTCCCAAAGACAGGCTTGTGTAGCCCTGGCTGACCTGATACTCAGACTTAGGGGCAATCTTGCTTCAACTTTTTCCTTGTTTTTACAAATAAAATTTTTCTTGGAACACAAACTATCATTTGCTTCAGTATTGTCTATGGCCACCTTTGGACTGTAACAGAGGAGTTAAGTAGTATGTTGTCACAGAGACCATATATCCTGCAAAAGTAAAAATACTTAAAATCTGGCCTCTCCTACTTGTTTTTTGTTTGGTTTTGGTTTTTGAGATAGGGTCTCCTGGAGCCTTGGAGTGACTTTGGATTCACAGAGGTTTTAAGCCAGGCTGATTTGGCCTCGATCCTTCTGCCTTCACCTCTCAGATGCTAGGATTACAGTACACCACCACACCTGGTACTATTTGGCTTGTTAAGAAAAATACTTTGTGCAGGATCGGGCTCTACAGGGATGTCCAATTTGGTGGACATGGCTGCTTCACTGTTACCTCCAGACGGTAATGCCATATAGTGCAAGGAGTTTTCAAAGTATTAGACAAGTTCCAAATCATTCTGACCCCAAATACCTGAGAGATTGCCAAGAGAAGATTTTTTTTGAAAAGTTAAAGTGCATTGAAGATGATTCAGGCCAAGAGGATGATTACCCAAGGCAGTATGCAGCTCAAGGAGTTAGAAGAAAAACACAACAAAATTTTAACCAGAGCATTATTCTAAGGGTTTTCAAATCTCCATTTGTTTTTCTGAATTTAGCTTATAAGCATCACAAAGCCATCCTCATAAGCTGCTAGTGAGTACATGAAAAAAATTTTTTTCCCATTAGTGCATATCAAAGCCTTTCACTAGCATGACCAATACCATAGACTATAAGTTAAAAATGTGGTAACACAGCTGGGCATGGTGGTGCATGCCTTTAGTCCCAGCACTTGAGTGGCAAGAGTCAAGCTGATGAATTTCTGAGTTAGAGGCCAGCATGGTATACTTAATTGACTTCTAGGACAAGCACGACTATGCATGACTATGCAGAGAGACCTTGTCTTTAAAAACAAAACAAAATAATAACAATAAATGTGACTTAAGGTCTGGAGAAATTGGGATCTTTGTGCATTGTTAGTGGGAACATAAATTTTCAGCAGTCACTTTAGAAAGGAATGGGTTTCAAAACACCATTTCTTGATAAGCTTACAGGACTCTTGGGTCATGACAGTGTGATACATAGAGTATATTTGGTCTTGGAGATATTTCAATCCCTCATAATCCCCTGAATAAAAAGATATGATATAAGAAACTGTTTAAATGATCCTTTATTAAGAAATATGGGGCAATGATTTAATGTTATCCTGCTCAGTACTTTAGCAGAAACTATTCTGAGTGTTTTGAAGGTGTGTTTACTTTGTAATTTACATTGAGAAATTTGAGGGGTTGGTTGTGGGAGTATAATTAAGATTTTAAGCCATCTTGAACAGATGAGCACAATGGGACAAATTGAAAGACCTTTAAATTTTAGTAGAACTAAGTTTACTGCCTTGATATAGGTTGAGGGGAGATTTATTTTATTCATTTTATTTTATGTGTGTTTTGCCTATGTCTTACTATGTGTGTGCTTGGTGTCCTTGGAGGTCAGAAGAGGGCATCAGGTCATCTGGAACTGGAATTATGGATGGTTCTGAACCATCAGATGGGTGCTGGGAATTGAACCCGTGTCCTCTGTAAGAGCAACAAGTGCTCTTCACTGCTGAGCCATCTTTTCAGCTCTGGGTGATTTTTTTCAAACCTAGAGCCTTGTATACACTCTGTAGTTTGACACTGAGTTAGATTCTTAGGCCCTTGTCATTAAACTTTCTCTGAAGTGAGTATGTTCACTTTTGGATGTTCTCAGAGAAGAGAAGCTTTGAGTGTATGTCCTAGAAGGAATGGTTTGAAGACTGGAGATGCTGAAGTTGACAGTGTGTGTAGTATGGATCAGCAGGTGTCAGAAGGGCTTTCCTATAGAAGAGAGATTAGATCTTATCTGTCTTACATGCTCATAATGAAGAAAGAGAGGCAGTGGATGGGAACTGTGTGTAACATATAGAAGAACATCTTAAAGTGATGGAAAGAGTTGCTGTGGGAAATGTTCCTCTTCAGTGGCAAAACGCAGGCAAGATCTTGGAGATCTGTCATCCCTTCCAAAGTTGAGGTTTTTTCTTCCCTATGATACTGTATACAAGGTGAGCCATTATTTTTAAATGAAGTGAAGTTAGAGTTTATTAAGAATGAGTTTTCATACATATTTAATTTCCGATATTAGGGGAGGGTGAAGTATAAGAAAAGGACAGTATTTAAAAACAAACAAAGAATCAAAGAAACAAAAAGAACCTGGTCGGGCTGGAGAGATGGCTCAGTGGTTAAGAGCACTGCCTGCACTTCCCGAGGTCCTGAGTTCAAATCCCAGCAACCACATGGTGGCTCACAACTATCTGTAATGAGATCCAATGCCCTCTTGTGGGGTGTCTGAAGACAGCTACAGTGTATTCATATATAATAAATAAATAAATCTTTAAAAAAAAAAAAAAAGAACCTGGTCATGATTGGTGGCTTACACATGTAAGCCAGTACTTTATATTGGGCTTTTTTGTGTTCTCTTTTTAAAATGTGTTTTTATTAACATATATAAATTACTCATAATAGTGGGTTTCATACATGTATATGATACATTTTATCATTTCCCCCATGCCCCTCCCACTCTTGCTGATCTCCTCCTCATCCCAGCTAGTTCCCTTATGCTTTCCTGGCTGTAGTTTTGGTGACCCAGTGAGTTTCATTAGGGCTATTTTCAGGAGCATGAGTGAGGGGTTATTTACAGGCATATAGACAACTTAAAGAAAATGTCTCCTTCAGTAGTCACTAACTGCTGTATATCCTCAGAGATGGATGGGACTTTGTGAGTTTCTTTCTCTTTCTAGTGAGAATGTTGATGGACCCAGTCTTCTGCAGGAATTAACTGCTGAGAGTTGAAGAGTACAATTGCCAGGTCATGCCAGAAGACAGCATCCCTAACACTTCCAGCTCTTCCTCTGGCTCTCTTCTTTCTATCTACTCTTCCGTGAATGCTATTCCCTAAGCATTAGAGGGAGTAATATAGATCTACTTCACCACGTAACTCTCAGCACTGGCCAGTTGTAGGTTTCTGTGGTAACTGTGGCCCACAGCAAAAAGAAACTTCCCTGACCAAAGCAGTATTCATCCATGAGCACAAAACATTTTTAGAAAGCAATTTGAAAGGGACATTATGTCCACATAGCAATAAAACAGCAGTACCGTGCCCACGAGAACTAGGTTTATAGTTCTAGGTATGAATTCTTTCCTGTATAGCAGGCCTCAGATCTATCAAGAAAATGGTTATTTTATCATTGCAGTCTGTCTGTCTATCTATCTATCTATCTATCTATCTATCTATCAATCATCCATCCATCTATTTATTATTTGAGGTGGTATCTCATAGACTAGGCTAGCTTCAAACTTGCTATGTAGCCAAGGCTCACCTTGAACTCCTTATCTTCCTGATTTAGCCTGGGATTTGGAGCATGTGCCACAATGCTTGGCCTTTTAATGTACTCATTAATTTTGAGAAGATAACATTTAGAAGTAAATGGTCTTTCAAATGTAATGAACATGTTTTTATTTTTCCTTGTAGATCCTCTCAAAATCTCAGTCATCACATGAACACAAAGAAGATAAAGTGTTGTGGACTGGTTGGTTCTGTTGTGTATTTGGAGAGAGTCTTCAGGAGACTGTTTCAGAAGACTTCACCTGTCTACCCTTATTCCTTGCAAATGGAGCAGAGTCCAATACATCCTTAATCGGAGGCTGGTTTCAGAAAACCTTTGACTGTTGCTTCAGTCCTTTAGCAATCAGTGCGTTTAATCTTTCCTGGATGGCTGCTATGTGGACTGCATGCAAAATGGACCATTACATGGCTACTACTGAATTTTTTTGGTCTGTGCCCTGTAGCCCACAGAGTTTAGATATTTCTTATGCAATACATCCAGAGGATGCAAAAGCTTTATGGGACAGTGTCCACAAAACACCTGGGGAGATTACCCAGGAGGAAGTTGACTTATTTATGAACTGCCTTTATTCACATTTCTATAGGCATTTCAAAATTCACTTATCAGCCACAAGATTGGTTCGTGTCTCAACATCTGTAGCTTCAGCACACACTGATGGGAAAATAAAGGTTAGTTTAAACATATCTCATTAAATTTTTTTTGTCATGTTTTCCAAATGTGTGGTAATTATATTTTTACATGGAGAAACATTCTTGAATGCATAGTAGTTCAAGACAAGAGAAAGACTTATGCTTTATAAATGACCTACTAATGTCTTTAGCCACCTAGAGCTGGTCTTAAAGTGGAAGGCCACTATGTATTATGCACTGTAAAGCCACGTAATATGAATTACCTCCAGTAACTGAAAGTTTCAAAATTGCCAAATTTTGAAATGATTATTAAAATAACAGCATTTTTTTTGTGGGGGGGGATAAAATTATAGCCAGCAACAGAATAAGATGTCATTTTTGCCTGTAAGTACCTCTCTGTTGCCATTAGAATGGAAGACACAGACATGGTTTTCATGTTCTATAAAGAAACAAATAGTTGGCTCCTCAGACATATTATTTTAATTTTATTTATGCATATGGGTGTTTTGCCTGCAAATATGTACATGCATCATGTGTTTACTATATCTGGGATTGAACCTGGGTCCTCTGGAAGAGCAGCCAGTGCTCTTAGCCACTAAGTCATCTCTCTAGTCCCCTTATGGTATATTTAAATACATATCCATATACATATCTCCAGTGAATGCTTATTATTTTTCCATTGTTAAGACTCTTAAAAGGGATTAATTCTACTTATTCTATTTTTAAAATTTTCTGTGTATTTGTCCTTTTCTGTATGTGTGGTGGGAATTCAACATAGTGCCCCATACACCGTAGGCAAGTTCTAGGCCACTATAAAACTATACTTTTTCTGTCCTATTTGTACATACTTATGGGCTTGGTATGACTCAAGAAAGATCAAATTACAGTAATTAGTATTTCTATCTCTATCTTTTTTTTTTTATCGAAGTCTTCATATTCTCCTGAATCCATCAAATTCAGATAATAAATTGTAGACTCTAGTCACACAATTGTGCAATAAAAGCATTAGAATTAATTTCTCCTATCTGGTTGTATTTTATTACCCATTATGTAACCTCTTTCTATCTCTCTTAGCTTTTGGTGACCTTTATTTTCTTCTATGAGATATGTTTTGAGGAAGGGTCTCATGTAGCTCAGGCTAGCCTTGAACTCATTATGTATCTGAAGAGGATATTGAATTCCCAACCTTCTTGCCTCCCTTCCAAAGTAGTGAGATGTGTACCATTACTCATCGATTGATTTGGCAAGATTGTGTTTTTAGCTTTCACAAATGAACAAGCATATGCCATATTTGCCTTTCTGTGCCTAGTAGATATTAATTCTAATTTTTAGAACAATACTGTATTTTTTATCTATATTTTATTTTAAAAGAAGAAAATCAAGGCCAGAATAAATTTAAGTGATACATTCAAGATAGCTCATGAAGAAAAGGATGTAAGGGGCTGGCAAGCTGGCTCAGTGGGCAAGGGTACTTGCTGCCAAGCAAGATGACCTGAATTTGATCTCTGGATCCCACATGGTACAAGAAGAGAACTAACTCCTGAAAGTTATCCTCTGACCTCCTCCATATGTGTGCTGTGGCATGTGCATACATGCATAAAGACACAAAGTAAATAATTTTTTTATAAAAAGAAAAGGAGTCAATATTTGAGCTTTTTATGTCTTAGGTTCTATGAGTACTGTATAAAGCATATTTTCAAACTGGAGGTCAAAATGAAATAATAGGCTGGAGCATAATTTTGATGGGAAGTGCTAATCATTATAAACAAAAGACACTTGGAGGTAGAGGCAGGAGAATCAATAGTCCAAAGTCATCCCTGGCAACATAGGGAGTTCAAAGCCAGCATGGGCTACTCGAAATCTTGTCTTAAAAAAACAAGAACTGGAAGGGGGAAGGGGGGTTAATGATTAATAGCACTTAGTTAATAGCACTAATAGTTCCTTTGCAGAGAGCCTGAGAGTCTAGTTCCTAGTGCCCATACTGGGCAGGTCACAGCCACCTGTAACATCAGTTCTAGAGGATCAACACCCTCTTCTGGCCTTTTATAATTTGGTTTAAACAAGCTCAGCTGGTTGAGCATGGTAATGTTCTTGCAGGGGATCTGGTTTGGGTTTTCAGCACCCACATCAGGCAGTTCACAACTCTCTGTAACTCTAGCCCCAAATGATCAGATGTCTCTGGCCTCTTTAGGCACCTACATTCATGTGCATATACCTACACACACAAGTACATAATTAAAAATAAATGAAGTAAAATCAACAAAAAAAATGGTATAGCCCACAAATACCAAATTGCTTGTCATCATAATACTGTCTTAATTTTAAATTCACGTTTTCTTCTTTTACAGATTCTGTGTCATAAATACCTTATTGGTGTGTTGGCATATTTGATGGAACTGGCAATTTTTCAAATTGAATGAATTCTTGTATGGACTGAGTGATGCATTATAAACCCTTTTGATCATTTGCTGAACTGCTATGCCAAGTGGGACAGTGGAAGAAATGGAGCACTTGTTTTCTCAGGGTGCCTTTGGAGTTGCCCAGATGGATACAGAAGACAGTAGTGGTCGTGGGTGAGCCGTCTTCATGGGCTTGTGTAACCAGCATATCACTTTGGCTGTGTCATGTTATAAAAGATGCTGAATTATTAATATAAAAGGATCCAGTTTAGTCAAATAAACTTAATCTAAAATCTGGTGTTTCTGATTTAGGTTATTTATTCTGCTGGTGAGGCTTGCCTCTGAGACTTCTGTCCAAATTCCTTGATTTTTTTTTCACCTCCAGATTTCCCTCAGTTTGGTTTTTTGATTTTTTCCACTTTCATGACTTGAACTGTTTTATTCATTTCCTTCTCCTATTTGTTTGTGTTTTTCATACATTTCTTTAAGGATTTATTAATTCCCTTTTCAAAGACTTCTACCATATTCACAACGGCTGTTTTAAGGTCTTTTGTCTTGTGCTTCAGCTATGTTGCAATTCTCAGGGCCTGCTGTGGTAGGTTGCTGGGCTCTAGTGGAGATATAGTGTCCTGTTACTGATTATATTTTTATGATGGCATCTGGGTTTGGGAAGGTTGTAATTCATGATGTTGTTACTCATAATGCTGGTCTTGTCTTTGTTGGGTGGATGTTTTGCTCATTAGTTTCTGTTGCCCTCTCTGGTTCTTAAGAGAGGGGAGGCTATCTGGGGCATGGTAGGAAAATCTGGGATCCTGATAGGTGTGGCCACTGGAGCTCCAGGTAAGGATTACACAACATACCCAAACTTAGGGGGCCCAGTGACGTTGGTTCTAAGACACAAGTTTATAGTACTGAGTGCATGTATTAAAAAGTTTTTTTTTTTTGAGGGGGAGGGGATCTCATACTAGCAACTTAACAACACATCTGAAAACTCTAGAACAATCAGAAGTATTGTTCCACCCAAAAGGAGTAGACAGCAAGAAATAATCAAACTCAGGGCTGAAATAAACAAAAGAGAAGCAAAACGCCATAAATAATCAATGAAACAAAGAGTTGGTTGTGAGAAAATCAGTAAGATTGACAGATCCCTATCCAGATTAACTAACTAAAAGGCAAAGAGAGAGAAAAAAATCCAAATTAACAAAATTAGAAATGAAAGAGGGCACTGAGGAAATCCAGTTATAAGGACATACTTTAAAAACCTTTCCTCACCAAATTGTGAAGTCTAAAAGAAATATAATTTTCTTGATATATACCACTTACCAGAGTAAGTAAGACTTCAAGTACTATATTGAATAGGTATGGATAGCATAGACTGCCTTGTTTTGTTTCTGATTTTAGTGGAATTGCTTTGAGTTTTTCTTGATTTAAGTTGATGTTGACTATGGGTTTGCTGTAAACTGCTTTTATTATGTTGGTATATGTCCCTAGTATCCCTAATCTCTCTAGGACCAAGCATTCAAATCTATGAGCCTATGTGGGCTATTCCTACTGAAACTGCCACAGTCTTTTTCTTTATTGGATTTTTAAGTGCTTTGAATATCAGGGTAACTGCGGTCTCATAAAATGAACTGGGCAACGTTCCTTGTTTCTATTTTGTGGAATAATTTGAAGAGTATTGGCATTAATGTCTCTTTGGAAGTCTAGAATTGTGCTAAAACCATCTGGTCCTGAGCATTTTTTTTGGTTGGAAGACTTAATTAGTACATGAAGATCATTTTAAGATAAAGGAGATCAAGGGGATACAAATACATGTATGTTTTTCTAGGCAGTTTCTCTGTATAGCTCTGGCTGGCCTGGAACTTTGTGGACCAGGCTGGCCTCTGACTTCTGTGTGCTGCGACTAGAGGCAATACAAATTGGAAGGAAAAAGTAAAAGTATCATTCTTTGCAGGTGATATGGTAGTACATATAAGTCATCCTAAAATTCTACTGGGGAAACTCCTATAGCTGATAAACACTTTCAGCAAAGTAGTTGGATACAAAATTAACTCACAAAGATCAGTAGCCCTCTTACATCCAAGTGACAAATGGACTGAGAAATAAATCAAGGAGGTAACACCTTTCACAATAGCCTCAAACAATATAAAATATCTTGCTGCAAACTCTAAGCAAGTAAAAGATTTGTATGATAAAAACTTTAAGACATTGAAGAAACTGAAAAAAATATTCTAAAATGAGAAGGAAGATCTTCCATGTTCATGGATGAGTAGAATTAACAGAAAAAAAGGCCACCCTGCCAAAAGCAATCTACAGACTCAATGCAATCCCATCAAAATTTTAACACAATTCTTTATAGATCTTGGAAGGACTTCAGCTTCATATGGAAGTTAAGTCCAGGATAGCTAAAACAAGCCTGAATAATAAACTACAGGAGGTATCACCATGTCCTATTTCAAGTTATACTACAGAACAATTGTAATAAGAACAGCATGGTATTGGCACAAAAATCAGGCAATGGAATTGAAGACTCAGACATAAATTCGCACACCTATAGGCATCTGATTTTTTTATAAAGAAGTCAGAAAGACACATTGAAAATAGCATCTTCAACAAATGGTGCTGGTCAAACTGGGCTGCTGCATGTAGAAGAATCCAGATAGATCCATCCTTATCCTGCACAAATTCAACTCTAAAGCCTCAACATAAAACCAAATATATTTAACCCGATGGAAGAGAATGTCGGGAATAGCCTTGAACAAATTGATACAGGAGACAACTTTCTGAACAGAACACCTTTAGCTCAGGCATTAAGATCAACAAATGTTTTCAAATTTCATGAAACTGGAAAGCTTCTGCATGGCAAAGGACACTGTCATTGGGACAAAGTAGCAGGCTACAGAATGGAAAAGGGTTTTTTTTTTTTTTTACCAACTACATATCTAATGGAGGGGTAATATCCAAAATATTTAAGGAACTCAAAAGATTAGATATCAAGAAAGCAACCCAATTTAAAAGTGGGGAAATATCTATATAGAGAATTCTTAAAAGAGGATGCTCAAATGACTGAAAAACACTTCATTACACCTGTCAGAATGGCTAAGATCAAACATGGTAAGTCAGAAATACAGATTGAAGAGACAGCATCGTCAACAAATGGCAGTGGTTAAACTGGACAGCTGCGAGTAGATGGATCATGCTGTCAAGGATGTGGAGCAAGGGGAGCAATCCTCCAGTGCTGGTGGGAGTGCAAGCTTGCACACCCACTATGAAAATAGTGTGGCAGGTCCCCAGGAAGACTGGAATGGATCTACCTCAAGATCCAGCCATACCACTCTTGGGCATAGACCCAAAGGACATGTCATCCTCCTACAATGACATTTGATCAACCATGTTCATTGCTGCTCTATTCATAAATAGCCAGAAGTTGGAAATAACCTAGATGTCTCTCAACAGAAAAATGGATAAAGAAAATGTAGTACGTTTATACAATAGAGTATTAAAAAGCCATTAAAAAATGACACAATGAAATTTGTAAGCAAATAGATTGAACTAGAAAATAGAAAGACAATTATGGTATGTATTTACTTATAGGTGATTATTAGCGATTAAGCCAATTTTAACTATGCTATCATCTGTAGAACTATAGAGTTAGGTTAGTAAGGGACTAGGGGGAGAAGAGTATAAGAACCAGAAGGGATAGAGGATCTAAGAAAACAGGATACTCTAAATCAGTGGTTCTCATCCTGTGGGTCTCCACCCTTTTGGGTTTGAAGGATCCTTTAACAGGGGTTGCCTAAGACCATCAGAAAACAGATACTACAATTCATAACAGTAGCAATATTACAGTTATGAAGTAGCAATGAAAATAATTTTGTGGGTGGGGGGTCACAACATGAGGAACTGTATTAAAGGGTTGCAGCATTAGGAAGGTTGAAGATCACCACCTAAATCAACATGATCAAAGCTCATATGAACTCACAGCAGCATGTGGAGGGCCTCATCTCAATCCTGGGAATGTGTCCTCTCTTCCTATGAATTTGGACTTACAGAAACATCCTTTTCTTTTGAGGTGGGCCTTTGAGAGATATTCCTGATTCAAACGGTATCAGCTTTACTGTATTTATTGTAAGCTGTGTTTCAGATAACTCTAGTGGTAGTATGGCATACAAAAAGAAAGAATGGGACTTTGGTAAAATGATATGCAATACCAGTTCTATTATTAACTATGTAGGCAGACGTCCTTGGTATTTATACATAGGTGATTGTATTAAATGGGTTGGGACTAGATGATTAGTCCTTTCAATCCAAAACTGTAAGACTCTTACACATGAGAAAATATGTTTATAGATTGGGTTGTAATTAGATACATAGTGAGTAGTCTTAATTGTATCACTGTCAGGATAAAGCACTTTAACTTTATATACAAGTATTATAAGATACAAAACCAAAAAATCCACATAATCAGTAAAGTTAGAAGTACCAAACAGCAATAACTAGGACTGGAGAGATGGCTTAAAGGTAAAGGCACTGGCTGCTAAGCCCGATGAACTGAGTGGGATTCCTGGAATCCACATGATGAAAGGAGAGGACTGACTCCTGCAAGTTGTCCTCTGGTGCTGTGGCATGCTCCACACCCCCCCCCCCCCACACACACACCACACACACACACATGCACACATGCATGCACACACACACATGTGCACACACACACAATGTAAAAAAAACAATACTTTAAAAATTAAAACGTTTTTATGGTAAATACTACCTTTATTTTAAAAAGTTATACATGCTAGAAAAAAGCATAAATGATACATGTAAACAATTGTTTACCAAATACTTATCTTTTTCCTTGAAAAAGGTGCAAATGATGTTTAAATGTAAACACAAAAGGTGCCGGGGGAGAGGGAGAAGGTAAAGGTTATTCCTTTTAGTTGTGACTAAAGTCTCATTCAAAGGTTTTCCTGCAAAATACACTGAAAGAAAAAAAAATCAGTCTGTGACTATAATGGGGGAGAATCTTAGGCACTAAAATTTTCATTTATTTCCTTAAAATTTTTAACCTTTCATCAGAAAGTGCAACTTAAGAGACAGAGTAACAGTGGCCTTATGAGATGAAAGGGTGATAACCAGCGTAAGGATCCCAGCTCTGTTCACATGCTTCGCTGGCTTGGTGTTCCTTCACATGTACTGCTAATATGAAGATCATTCCTTTGGTGTTACTAAGTAGGGGTCATCTCAGAGTCACCAGGCTGGAACATCCAGTGTAAAGTGAAAAACAGAATTCACTGCTGGAGAAAGGTCACTGCTTCTTGGTGGCAAAGAGGAGACAGGAAAGAAAGCTGCAGGTAGTGAGAGCACAACTCTTACACAGCTACACTTGCCTTCACTGGAATTCTCAAGATGACAACCAATGAGCCTCACACTATTTTTATAAGAGGCACTGAGCAGAGACCTAGGTACATGTGGCAGAAACTATGAAAATATTACAGGGGGAAAAGGGAAAGGGGTAGGAAGAAAGTTCAGCCAGACAGATGTAAACGCCCACCAGTGAGTGCAGACCATAGCATCTGAGTCCTGCTTTTATAGATTTAATATTCTGAATTGTCTTGCTTAGTGCGATGTCTTCTTATTCAGTTTTTCTTTTGCATTTAAAAAATTTCATTTTTTAATTACTTATATTTGATGGGTATATGTGTGTGTTTGTATGTACATGAATGCACTGGAATACAGGTATCTACAGAGGACAAAAGAAAGCCCTGGATAAGCCTAGCTCAGCAGTTTTCAACCTGTGGGTGGTGACCTCTTTGGGGTGGCGGTGGTCAAAGGACCCTTTCACATAGTCTGCATATCAGATGTCCTGCAAATCAGGTGTTTATATCATGATTCATAGCAGTAGCAAAATTACTGTCATGAAGTAGCAACAAAAATAATGTTATGGTTGGGGTCACCGCAACACGAGAACTGTATTCAAGGGTTGCAGCATCAGGAAGGTTGAGAAGCACTGGTCTAGATGGAGTTATACACAGTTGTGAGCTGCCAGATATAAGTGCTGGGAACTGAATTTGAGTCCTCTGCAAAAGCAGCACGCACTCTGACTGAACCATCTCCAGCCCCCTTTACATTTGGAGTGCTCTACTATTTATGCAAAATGGTAATGAGCGCAGACACTAGCATTTTGGCTTCCTCACTGGCAATCTCTGCAGGTGGATAGTATCTAAGAGGAATAACATCAGGTCACACATAGCCCTTCTGCCCTTACTCAGATTTTAAAAATCAACCTAAAACCTACACAGCAAAGAAAATTCTGCAGCTTGGAACTTTTGCCTTTTTCTTTTTTTCCTTTTTTTTTTTCATGGTAGGAAGGATAAGTAAAAAAAAATTAAAAACAACACAACAATAACAACAAGAACCCAAAGGACCCAAACCAACAAAACAAAAACAAAAATCCCCATCAAAACTCCATGATAAATTAAAGCCAAAAATAAATACTCTTCTGCACAGAGCGGAAAGGCATTGTACAAAGGTGGCATTTTGCAGGTGAGTTCCGTCGTTAGACTGGTGTTTCTGAATGTTGAGGCACCGGCAAAGAATAAAATTTGTTCTATTGTTTTCTTGAGCTATACAAAGCGTCGGAGTCAAGGCTCTTCCAAATATAAAGGAGCGTATGCACGATTTCTTTCTGTGTTCACCATATATGAGATTCACAATGTGTCATTTTAATAACTCCTACACCACCTCCTAGCCGACGGTAATTCATTCCTCCGTACAACCTGCAAAGACAAAAACAAAGGCATATTTTTTTCTCTTTCTCTCTCTCTCCTCTCTCTCTCTCTCTCTCTCTCTCTCTCTCTCTCTCTCTTTTGTTGTTTTTCAAGACAGGGTTTCTCTGTGTAGTCCTGGCTGTCCTGGAACTCATGTAGACTAGGTTGGCCTCGAACTCAGAAATCCGCCTGCCTCTGCCTCTCAAGTCCTGGGATTAAAAGCATGCGCCACTGCTGCCCGGCAAGGCATATTTTCAAACTGGAAAAAGCACTGCTCCTTATAAATGGAGGCACCAGTCACAGCATTTTGAGCTTCTTGTAACTCTTCCACAGTCAGCAGCAAATGGAACACAGGCAAGTAGCAGAAGGAAGTCAGACTCACTGAAAAGCTAGGTCAGAGAGGCTGGCCTGCCCTTTTACACTAGAGCTTTGCACCTAGCCAGGCTTCTAAAACACAAAATATTATGTTCCACATTTTTGTGTCTAATTTTATGCCTGGCTATCTATTTTCCCAGACATATTTTCTCCTTGCCTAAAACTTTCTCAATTATTAATTTTTTTTAATTTAATCTTTTATTTATTTATTTACTTAGACTACAGATTTTATTTCCCATAACCCCCGTCCACCCTCCAACTGTTCCACATCCCATATCTCCTCTCTATCCCCGTCTCCACAAGGATGTTCCCACCACCCACTCCCCATCAATTCTTAATTAATGTCTTATTTCTCTTGCTATGATCTTCCTAGGTCCATAGCTGTGGAGGTGCTGGTATTATAGGTATGCACCACTGTACTTGCCTTAATTATTTTTACTTGATTTTTCTATTTGATTTTTGAACTGTTCTCACTCCAGCCCTGCTTGCTTCAAAATCATGCCTCAGCTTCTAAAGGGCTGGGATTGTAGGGAGGAGCACCACACCAAGCTGCTCAGTTTCCCCTTCTGTTCCTCTTTCCTCCCTCCCTCTCTTCCCTCCCTCCTTCCCTCCCTCCTTCCCTCCCTCCATCCCTCCTTCCCTCCCTCCCTCTCTCTCTCTTTTCCTTTCTTTTTGTGTATCTATATACTGTGTGCAAGTGCACATAAGATTGGAGACCAGAGGTCACCCTAGATGTCATTCTTCAGAAGACATCCATTTTGTTTGTTTGTTGAGACAGGGTTTTTGGTGGCCTGGAACCCAACAAGCAGGCTTGGCTGCCTGGCCAGGGACCCCAGGGATCTGCTTTGTCTCTATCTCCCCAGCTTTGCTATTACAGATGTGAGCCACCATGTTTGGCTTTTTATGTGGGTTCTGTGGGTTAAAATCAAGTTTTCATGCTTGCAGAAGCAAGCACTCTACCACCTGCTTTCTTCCCAGCCCATCAGCTATTTGTTTTTATTCCCTTGTCTATACAATACCATTTATATAGTAATACCAGCTATATAGTAACATTTAGTTTGTGGTACATGAACAACATCATCTTCAAAGTTAAAGACTTTCAGGGAAAAAAATACTAGCTCCTCATTCAACAATGAAATAAAATTGATTTGGGATATGGACCAGGTATGGTAATACATACCTGTAGTCACCAAACATGGAAGGATGAGGCAAGATGATTATCTTAGCTTAAAACTAGCCTTGACCTACATAGTACTAGGCCAACCTGGGCTATAGAGGGCTACTTTCTTAAAAAGCAAAACAAACAATCAAAAACCAAACAACAAACAAAACCACCACCACCACCACTACCACCACCACCACCACCACCACCACCACCACCACCAAGCATAGTGCCCCATGCTTGTAATCTCAGCACTCAGGAGACAGAGTAGGATTGCTGTGACTTCCAGGGCAGCCTGGGCTGCAGAGTAAGTTCAAGGTTAGCTTGGCCTATAGTGAAACCCTGCTTCAAACTGCCAAAGCCCAAACCAAAGTTATTAAGTTTGGGATAGGCATAGAACACAGACCTTTAACCTAGCACTTAGGAGGCAGAGACAGGTGGATTTCTGAGTTTGAGGTCAGCTTGGTCTACAGAGTGAGTTCCAGGACAGCCAGGGTTATACAGAGAAACCCTATATCAAAAAATGAAACAAAATAAACAAACAAAAAACCCAAACCAACAAAAAAGTTTTTAGATTATAGATGTACGTATATATTACAGATTACATTATATTATCTATCGATGATTTTTAGGACCTTCATGAATATTGTTCACCACACATTACTAATTTTAATGACAGTTACTGACAAGTCCATATATAAATTATAGTGATTATGAGATAGAAGTAGTTGTAGCTATTTCTTTAATTATGCTTACTCTAAATTCCTCTCTGAAAGAAAATAAGAAAGAAAGAAAGAAAGAAAGGAAGGAAGGAAGGAAGGAAGGAAGGAAGGAAGGAAGGAAGGAAGAAAGAGAACTGTATAAAGAAGTAAACTTTCCATGAGTGAGAGCTTTTCTTTGTGCAAACCTGCTCTTCTCTGTCCTTTACCCATTTAGCGGTTTAGCAAGGCTTCCCTGGCCACTCTTCAGACAGACACACCTCCCTGTCTTCTAATCACATAGCACTTCCATCTAGCATGACTCTACAGTGCCAACACTGGGACTGCAAGGAATCTGTCTTCACTTTTGTTTCCTCAGGGACCAGAACACTCAGGAAATCAGATAAACATCGTCATGAAAAATGTAATGTTGGAGCAAAAAGCTCTATGTTACTGACTTTAGTATTGTGACTACTCAGCTATACACAGAATCCCGAGACAGTTATTTCAATCTCCGTGAGAGGAACTGTAGGGACACTTGTCTAGCATCTGACACCAGGGATCGTGGGATGTGCAGAGTGCTAGAGGGTGAGCCCAGGCTCTCACCCAGTGAGGCATCAACTCTACCACTATGCCCAACCCTGTCCCTGAGAATTTAAAAACAACATAAAATTAAATCTATAAAATGAAGTTTAACATAGTTAACCTCTCAAAAATAAGATGTAGCTTCCTATCTAAAAATGAACTTTAAAATATGGCAGATTTCTAACCAGAAGAATCTATCTTAATATACTTTTAAAAGCTAAAGGAGAAATAAGTTTCAAAATAGTGTTTTGAAAGTAACTACATTTTATTCCTTACAAAGAAAGAAAGCTTCTCGAAGAAACAAGAACTTGTATACGCAGCTGGCTCTGAGTCTAATCATGGCCTAGCTTATTTATGCACACTTTGATTTTCTTGGTGCATTGGTTTCCCCAGCAGGGTATGATGGGATAGAAAGGACACTCTTTGTTGTTTTTCTCACCTCTACTTAATATAAAATGAGATGGTTATTAGAAGAACTTAGGAATAGTTTTATCAGATACTTTAGAACAACCAAGTTAAAATGCATCACCATATCTGGGTTACTTCCACTCCCTTCAGGAAACCACATGAGGATGTTAGTACATTGGGCATCTCTCTTTTGGTGGTCATGATCTTTCTCAAACCCATGACTTCAAGTTAGGAATGAAGACTTGGAAGTCTAAAGGTTACCTCCACGTATTGGCATCTGGGTCAAACACTTCAATGGTCTTCAAGTACGTTGTGCCATCGAAACCCCCTACTGCCATGAGCTGTCCATTGACCACGGCCAGGCCCACCTGTAAGAACAAACAGCAGCACAGTGGATGCTGGAGAACTGAGAAAACCACGGGGAAATGTCACACAGTTTCTAGGTAGATTACTCAAATCTCTTACATTCCAATTTACATGACGTCAGGGAGAAAAAGTAGCAGGAACCATTAAATTAGGCATTTTATTAATATGTACACACAAAGAGTCAGATGCATTTGTAAAATGTAGAAAACCATTCATTCAGTATGAACAAGAACCTCCAAACTACTCTCATTTCTGGTTTGCCCACACTAATCCACTATCTAAACTGCTACTAAAATATTATTAAAAACACAAACATAAACATATAACTCCTGTTCAGAAACTTCTAAGCCTCCATTCTGCCTAAGACAGGTTTTAGGTCTGTAATGTTACTCAGGTTTTCAGAAATCTGGCCTTACCGCCTACATTTCCCCCTCTCCCAATGCTCTCCATGCTCTCATACCACTGGAGTAACTGTTATCTCTGAAACAGTATACAGATTGAGTAACTCATGTGCACTAAGCCCATTCTCCCACATCCTTCCGTCACATACAGCACTCCACAGCACATCATACTGTAGACACTGCAAACATTCCAGTCTCCTTCACCAGACTGAGAGCTCCATGACAAGAATCCTGTAGACATTTTGCCTTCTAAATGAGTGAAAATGTAATCAAATGGACAGTGAGAATAACAAAGATCTATCTGAAAGCCTGTTACTTCTCAGTAATAAATCGAGACACGTAAGTGACTCTTCCACTTGATGGTGCCTTTCAGTGAGACCCCTTGATGTACATGAAACCAGAATTTGTTCCTTTTAATCCTCAGATTAGGGAGTCTCTAGGTGCAGTTTGCTTCTCTTTCTTTGAGTTCTACACTGACAGACTCCTTCCATAATCAATGCTTAATAGGTTAGGTTTCATTGAGACAAACATTCCCGAAGGTGAATTTCATGTTCCATTTTGGACATCTCTTAGTGACCAGTCATCCATTCATGGTTAAGACCATGACAACAGGTTAGCCAGATGTGGCCTACATTATAGATGGGGCAGACCCAAACCATCTTTGGAAGACTTGTAGAAGGGCCAGATATGTTTTATTGTTTGTATCAGTATACAAACTCTACTTGAAGAAATTAGCTAGAAATACCACACAGGAATAGTTAGTGCTATTATATACAGAAGTTAAATAGGGGATAATATAGGAAAGATACCATCCAGAGAAGTAGCTGGTAAAAGATAAATTAAAAAAAAATAGCTTATACAATTATATGTATGAATGGATAGAAAATATTTAGCTACTGGAGTTAAAAGCAATCAAAAGAAATACAAGCTTTTGGGTTTTGTTTTTTTCTCCTGTTTTGCCTTTAAGCATCTTGACAGCTGAGACTGGAAACACAGCACATGGACATCAGCACTTCACCTTGCAGCATCCTAGCACAGTTTACAGTTTAGAGAATTCCTTTTGCACACCCTCTCTCAGTGCTTGCTTGCAAAGCTAAAAGCTCCCAGTAGCTGGCACTTACTCCACTCCTGCGGGATGTCATGGCCACCACGGGAGACCACTGGTTAGTTCTGGGGTTGTATCTCTCAGCACTGCTAAGCTCTGTAGTGTCGTCTCTCCCTCCCACAGCATAGATCATGTCCTGGTACACTGCACAACCTAGGTGTTTCCTTCGGGTCCCCATAGGCGCTATGGTGTGCCATCTGTTTTCCTGAGGATTGTAGCGCTCCACTGCAGTGGAAAGAAAGATCAGTCAGTGAGCACGTACCTGCTTCCTCCTTCAGAGCCACTCAAGCTGCAGTAAATAATCTGACCAGGAACCAGTTTCCTACAGTCATCTTCTGAGGAAAGGGCATGTGTTAACTTCTAGTTGTGGCTACATAACTAATTATATGCACTCTATCTTCTAATAGGGTAGAACTTGATTATGACTTAAAAGAACAGTTTAGTACTAAAAATTTATTGTTATAATTAGAGAGCTTTTATACTTCTATTTCCCTCATATAATTTATTTGATTATTTATTCATGTTTTGCTCTTCTTTTTAGATGGAGTCTTGCTCTGTGGTACTAGTCTAGAACTCACTATGTAGCACAGCCTCAAACTCATGATTCTTCTGTCCTTGTCTCCCAAGTGCTCTCCCATGCCTAGTTTGCCTAGTGTCTTCTGAGCCACTGAAGATACATAACAATGAATCTCATGGTGTGTCACTGACAGTATCCTTAGATAAAAATACCTATTATGTCTAGACCAGTGATTCTCACCCTGTGGTTAATGAGCCCTTTGGGGTGGGGGGGTCACATGTCAGACATTTACATTGTGATTCATAACAGTTATGAAGTAGCAACTAATTGATTTTATAGTTGGGGGGTCACTACAACATGAGGAACTGTATTAAAGGATTGTTGTATTAGGAAGTTTGAGAACCGCTGGTCTAGATAGAAAAGGCAAAGAAGCTTGTAGTTCTAAGGTTTTACTTATTCTTATATTTAAAGAATTCTCTTTTACTGAGGGGAGGTGGTGATTATGGGAGGTAGGGAACTCACTTTTTTATAAAGCAGAGTTTTGTTTTTTAAATTGTGGCCCTATTGTTTTTGTGTTTATTTATTTATCTATTTTATGTCTAAATGTTTTGCCCTCACGTATGCATATGTGTGTGCCTGGTGTCTTCAGTAGAACCCTTGGGGCTGGAGTTACAGACGGCTGTAAGTCACTATGTGGGTGCTAGGAACTGAATAAGAAGTGCTCTTAACCAAGTGCTCTTAACCACTGAGTCATCTCTGCAGCCCCAGACTTTAAAAATCCACTGCAAGTTTCTAGCAGCTTATAAAGTAAATAGAGAAAGAAAACTTTGGGGAACATATTAGAAGTTATGAGTTACATTTTCCTAGAGAGAAAATTAAAACATTTTCTTTAAAAAGATATAGAATACATTTATGAGTATATGAGTAGCACAACTTAGATTCAGTGGTTTACTAAAAAAAAAAAGGAAAGAAAGAAAAAGAGGACAAATGAAATTAGGACTGGATGGGGAGGTGGGGGTGGATCTGAGAGGAGTAGGAGGATGAATATAATAAAATATCGTGCATGAAATTCTTCAAGAATGAATAAAGATGTTATACTGAAAGTTATAGAATAACCTGAGCTTTTGATACTTAGTGCAGAGGGATTCCCCCAAGGAGAATGTGCTGTGTGGACCTCAGACTGATGTTGAGGGACTGACCTGTGTTGAGTGGAGACGTGCCATCAGAGCCACCTACAGCGTATAAGAATCCTCCCAACACAGCCACAGCCACGCCTAGCCTTCTAGTGCTCATAGAAGCCACCCGGGTCCACTTGTTCTCCTTTGGATCATACCTGTAGGGAGGGAAACATATTTTTACTGCCCAAGCAGTGTTTACAGGCCTGAAATCACAAGAGATAGAACGGACACACACATCTGCCATAGCTTGAGAAAAAGGACGCGCGCGCACACACACACACACACACACACACACACACACACACACACACACACAGAGTCATATACATCTACTATTCAGCTTTTAAAAAAAAATTGACATTTGACATTTGACAATATTTGACATTTGTGACAACAGGATGAATATGGGGAGACATTTTGTTAAGAGAAATAAGTCAGACACATGAAGAAAAATACCATTTGATCTTGAAGATGGAATCTAAAATTAGCCTAATTTATAGAAACAAACAATAGAGGACTCTACTCTCAGTGGGCTGGGTGAGGGGTGGGCAGGATCAGAGAGATGCTGATACGTTCAGGAAATCTAAAGTACAGCACAATGAGTGTTATTATGTCATACATTTGAAAATTTGGTGAAAACTGTTTTCACAGAAATTCCCAAAGTATGTAGGGTAATAATCAGCTAATTAGTCTGCCTTAGTCATTCTATGTGGTTTAAATAGTTAAATACATCATGTTCACCACAAATGTACTTTTATCAATTAAAGAATAGATGAGGGGGGCTATAAAATACTAGAAGGAGAGAATCAATCCCATAAAGTCACCTTCTGACCCCTCCCTCTCTCTTACTGTTAATTCTATACCATTAAGGGCTATATGAAAATGCAAAAAGAACTCTGTATGTCCATTAAAAAGAACTGAAAATTACTTTGATTAAAACGAAATCACCTCTCAACTATATTGAGGCAAGAGACACCATCCTGCCCACCCACAGCATAGAGAAAGCCTCCAAGGACTGCCACTCCAACGCTCGTCCTGCAGGTGCTTGTAGGGGCCACATCACTGCTCCACTGGTTTGTTTTGGGGTCATATCTGCAAAGAACACAGTAAGAGTTTATGTTACATGGTAAAGCTTGGCTGTGCTTCTAATATTTCAAACATATAAGCATATGTTTCTATTTAAGGGTTGTTCTTTTCCTCAAACACAGGTTGATTAACAATCAAAGCATATGAATGGGGGCTGAACTGAGGGACTATATGATAGTAACTGTACTGCTACAGACCTACAGCCCTGCCTAATGTATCTTTTAAAATTTATTTTTAATATTTATTTTAAATATGCTTTTCCCTTTAAAAAAAAAGTCAGAATGCTGCAGAATCCCACCTCAATTCTGGTCTTTTACAATTGGGATTTGGCAAATTTCCCTCAAACCTTTGTAATAAAATATTATTCACATCTGCATTATTTAAATGAAAAATGTTTTATTTATATAAATGCCATATGGTACAGTTTTCTCCTTTGATATATTTTGAGATCTCTTTTCATTAATAAAATTGTAGCTTTTTTTCCTTTGAGCTATTTTGTTATATTGTAATATACCATGCACTGTTTGATCTTATTTTTTAAAAAATATATATCTGTATATATATGTATAAATATAAATATATATGTGTATATACATATACATACATACATACATGTGTGTATATGTGCTTATGAGTACAATACCCACAGAGGCCAGGAGAGGTGCTGGAGCTCCTGAACCTGAGGTTAGAGACAGGTGTGAGGGTGAGCATTCTCAGCATGGGTGCAGGAAATTGAGTCACATCCTTCCAGTCCCTTAATCACATTCTTATGGATACATTCTTAGGTTGTTTCTGATACTTTGATAATTAGGAACAGAGTTACATGGCTGAGCATATAGCTCAACAGTAGAGTGCTTATCTAGCATGTGCAAGACCCCTTAACCACTGGAAAAAAAAAAAGCAAAAGCAAAAGACAAAAAGCAAAAGACAACCAAGTTGCTCCCCCTTTGTAGTTCTATCTATTTTTACTTTTTAAATTTTCATTACTTTTTCTTTCCTCCTTGTTTTTCCTTATTTCTCTAGATTTAGTTGCTCTTTATAACTTCTTGATCTAAAAGCACAGTTTTCTTTCTTTTTCCTCTGTGAGACTATGTAGCTTGGTCTCACTATGTAGCTTGGAATGGCCTCAACCTTGTGACCCTCCGCTCTCCTGCTTCAGCCTCCCAAGTGCTGGGATCACAGGCGTGTGCACCTCGCCCACCTCGCTTACTTTCTCTTTTCTTATTTCCAAATGTGTCTAATATATTGTTCATTTTTGTCTCTGTGTACCACCTTAGCTACATTTTAGATATTTTGATATATATATATTGACTTAATTGTTAAGCTACAAGTATTAAGTCATTTGTACTTTATTCAGCACACTGATTGACGTCTAGGTGCCATTCTCCCAGACATTCCTCCCGCCACAATCTATAGAGCTAACCCTTCTGTTCTTGTTTGTCTGGTTTTTTTTTTTTTAAACCTATGCCATATCTAGAACCAATGTTCAGAACTGGATATACAACTTTTACAGACATGCTACGGAACTATGACAATCACTACAGATCAACATCACTACAGATCAACATGACTTAATGAAAGAGAATATGTGGCAACAAGGATCTTAAAAGAAAAAAATCCCTCACTGTAACTTCCAGTTTGTCAGGTACGTTAACAATTGGATAGCACAGTACACACAATCATGCTTAAAATACTTATGAAAGAGCAGAGGAACAAGTAACTCATCTGTGGTCAGAGAAGGCTTTAAGCAGGAAGTAACATTTTAAGTCTTGTAAGCCTTAAGGGGCACAGATATTCCACAGTGGGAAGAACAGTACGCATACATGCAGGGGCGGGAGGAGAAGGAAGACAGTATGCCCAAGGCGCTGCAGGCAGCTTGCTGGATCTGCAGTGGCATGCTTAGAGAATGACTGTGTCCAGTGGGGAAGAGACCAGAGAAACTGGCAAAAATCAGATCATATCTTCTACACCATGCTAAGAAGTCTAGACTGTTAATTGGTATCACAGATGTACCACTAAATTAGTAAGTCACATGTTTCATAATTAATACCTCAAACAAAATCACAGAGACAATAGGGATTTTTTTCAAATTAACCTTACCTTTCAACACTATTGAGATATGAGGATCCATCATGGCCGCCTACTGCATATAGCAGGTCATCAAGAACACTGACCCCGACTCCACATCGCCTTTTACTCATTGAAGCTACCATTCGCCACTCATTGGTCTGGGGATCATAGCGTTCAACACTGGAAATGGCATCTCCACTGCACCAACCACCAACTAGGAGCAACAGAAATAGTTAAGACAACACCTGTCCTGAGGCAGACTGCTAACCTCACTGTGACTCCATGCTCTGACTAACCAAGCGCACGTAGAAGCAAGTCAAGGGCAAGTTACAGTCACCAAAAGTCAGCAAAAGTAACTGAAAAGTATCTTGATCTCGGATCCCAGTCTCCAGAACTATGAGAACACGCATTTCTTTTCTCTGAACTACCCAGTCTACAGCATTCTGTTATGGGAGCCTGGGTAGGCTAATACACAGAGTAAGAGTTAGAATAACTGCCAAGTCAAGTTCCATCATCCTTTCCTAAACGACCACTGGGGGAAAATATGTGGTAATGGCATATAATGATAAATTTGTTTTTCTTTCAAATCATGTCCACTTCAATATAAACAAGAGTGATTCTAAAGCTTTAAAAAACAAAAACAACCAAGGTTATTTTAAGTCTAAAAAACTTTGAATCTACTAGTTTCTACATGGTGTTAAATGATTCCTGAGCCACATTAAAAGTGCAATTAATATTAATCATCTTCTAGACAGACCTAAACATTCACTTTCTTTATTTCAAATCTCAATGTGATATAATTCTACTTTCTTATTAATTCATTTAAATCAGAAGAGTCATCATGTATTAGAGAATAACAAATGTGTGTACAGTAATTTGCTTAAGTGTAAATTCCATAACTGAGCACATACAAGGAATTTCAATATTAAAGAAAACACCTTAAATTCTAAAATGGCCCTACACTGGGGCAACGGTAGCAGTAAAACAGTATGTTTAGGTTGTCTTGAATTCAACCAACTTCAAAAGAGCCTGGAAAGTCTTTTAATATAAGATAATGTTTTTGGCAACTCCATGTAACTCTGAAGTGACTTGCTATGTAGATTTATATAACTTGTACAGCGATTAAAAATGCATGCTACAAACATACATTGTGTGATGGTCTTAGATGGGATTTTCAGAGTACTATTTTAAAGAACAGCACTGTTGACTCACTATGTGACTCTTATGATAGCAAGTATCACAGCAATCTAAATGATGATCCAAATAGTAAGAAGATATTTGGTTTAATCACAGTATACTAAAATTTAAGTCAAGCCTTTATAGGGCATGTGTTATATTATTCCTAAAATTCTAGTACTAGGAAGCTGAAGTGGGAGGATTATGAGTTTAAGGCCGCCTGTACTACATGGAAAATTCCTAGACAGCTTGGGCTACACAATAAAATTCTATCTCAAAAAAAAAACCCACCCAAAACAACAAAAAACAAACAAACAAACAAAAACCTAAATAAAACAAATAAGAAAGGTTGAGACCTGCGAAGAGCACTTCTCCACATCGGATAGGTTTCCGTGGCCTTGTCCTTGGTCCTTGCATTAGTGGTCGTTCTTGAGGCAACAGGAGGTAGTTTTTAGCCTCATCTACCAAGTCTCTGTAGAAAAGAAATGTTGTACTTATTCCAAATGACTGAAAAACAGTCCAAGTCTCTACATGGTGTAAGAAAACAAATGTTGGCAAAAGGAAACAAGCCCAAATCAAACCAAATCCTTGATGCCAGTCAGTACAAAAATTGGCACAAATATGAAAACCATGACACAAATCATATTATGAATTCTGAGTTGACTGGCATTTCTATCCTAACTTCATATCTGAGTGCAAATTTTAAGCTCACCAATCTTAGAGCAGACAATATCTTAACCCTCACCCCCCAGAGTTCTAACTTGATTACCAGCTTACACAGTCACTATTTTCTAATAAGTTTTATTAGGTTCTTCAATATCAGTAAGGACCACGTCAGAAAGGGCTGTAGGTATCTGGGCCAAATAATATTTGAGGTCACTGAATACTAAGGTACTATCTAGTATCATATGAATGGCTTAATGTAACTAGACTACTGGCATGAACAAAAATTTTTCAATGTTCCTTCAAGAGAACAGCCTATAGATTATACATAGTATGGTACTTTGTATATGAATCTTTTTGGTGAGTAGTGCCTGATTAATGTACATTATATTACTCTGTTATACTTCAACTGCAAATGTACACTCAGCTGCTCTAATTTCTTATTACTTACACTACACTGAGTAATGTATCCATACATGACCAGTGCTAGGCATAACCTTAAAATGTATTTTTCTCCTAATTTATTTACCCTACAAACAAAATAAACAGAAAATAAAACAGAAATTAAAAAAAAAAAGTCAAACTAAAGATCAAGAGGTTTTTTCTGGCTCCCTAAACTTGGCAGAATGGTTTCCTCCGTCAGCTTCTCCTCTATCAGGGTACTTGTGGCACAGATAACACTGAGCATCCAACACAAATTAACAGTGACAATACTGCTACCTTCTGGCTTCTGTTTTAAGCTCTTAATATACACATTTATGTAGTTAATAGCCCTGCCAAATAGGTACTGTTTTTATCTTCACTGTACAGATGAAGGAAGGGTAGCACACAGTAAGTGGCTTGCCAAGTGCTAAGGGTAGGGCAGGGTACCAGGAGTCAACTTTGTTCAAAAGTGACTTCACAAGTAGTTTACTTTCCATGTCAGAATCATCAATAATATCTGATTAATGCTTAATTAGGGGAGGGGCAGCCCTGTATTATTTCTTCGTATTTCAGCCTGTATAATTTATATGTTTTCCCTTCCGGTATTCACATAGTTAGGAGAACTGATTGCTAGTGGTCTATTCTGTCCTGCTTTTCATCAATTTAGAAGGTTTTGTTGTTGTTGTTTTGTATTGTATTTAACATTTATTTATGTGTATAAGATTCGAGTGTCACAGCATGAATCTGCAGGAGTTGGTTCCCTTCTACCATGTGGGATTTTGGATTGAACGAAAGCTGCCAGGCACGGTGGCAAGCTACTTCATCCACTGAGCCATCTTACTACCACTCCTCATCCGAACACACACTTTTTCACATTTAAAAGACAAATATAATCCCAAATGTTGCACTTCCATTGAAGGCAAGCTTGAGGTCACAGAAGAAAATGCAGTGGATTTATATCCCTACCTATATACTAGAATGTGGGATAATTCCAACTTTTTTATTATCAAGAGGAGGCACAAAGGACAGTGTAATTCCAGTAGTTCTGAGTATCGACTAGAACTGACTCTCTAACTTATATATTTTACTTATAGTATATTTAGAATATACTAGTTGATGGGAAGGTCATTAAAATGCCAAAAGGTTTCAGATTTGAAAACAAATCTTAGTTGGGCAGTGGTGGCATTCGCCTTTAATCTCAGCAAGAAAAGAGTAAAGCGGCCAGCTTTCCTCTAAATACTGTTGAGAAATGCTTTCATTTAGCTCTATCAGTGGCCTGCCAGTGCTCCTGTGGGAGGGCAGGGCTTCAACTCTGTTTACAATCTTCAAAGTAAAACTACCCTGTTCCTCAGTGAGACATTGTGTATCAGTGAGAAAGGCTCATTAACAGACACACAGTCTTATTTAATTTATTCCCAGAAAAATAATCATAGAGGATTAACTCTGCAAAGGGAAACTTGCATCAAAACTTAGAAATCTACTTTATGCCACTTCTACTCCAATAACCACGACACATTAAAAAATAACCAGGAAAACTCCTAGTAGAACAACATACTGGAAATTCAGTCCTCTCGTTCTCCTCTTGACCCTAGCCCACAAGAAAACCCTGGTTTTGGCATATGAAATACAATATTTTAGAAGCAATACCAGTAAGCAGAGTAGTGGAACACAGGAATGCTTAGTTGCTGGTTTTCCTCACCCTCTCATACCTGCATTCTTCATCACTTTTAATGAGGGGGTCAGAGCCTACGGTGCCCACCAGGAACTTGGGACTAAGCAAAGGCAGGCGAACATGTTGCAGCACCTACGAGATAATAAATACAATCAAGGCATGAGCTCCCATTACAATTTGTTGGGAGAGTAATGACTCATGCTTCCTGACTTGTGGAGTCAAGTGTTTGGGGATCTATCTGGACATAAAGGAAGGTGGAAAGCATAAAGAGTAAATCTAAAATGTATTCTATCGATTCTATACTGTAGACTGGTTACAAAACTAAAGCATGCTCCTATCACTTTCCAGTGCTACTTTTAGCTTACAACGTTATGAGCTCCTCTATAATTGGACTCAAGTTCATTGACTAGTATATCCTGTTAGACTGCTAAAGAATATACTTTCTAGGGCTAGAGACGTGGTTTAGCAGTTACAAGTACTTGTGGGCCGTGCAGAGGACCTGGTCATAACTCCTAGCATCCACATGACAGCTCACAACTGTCTGTAACTCCAGTCCCAGGGAATCCAAAGCCCTATTCTGACCTTTATGGGCACCAGGCACACATGTGATGTACATACATACATACAAGCAGGCAAACATTCATACATAGAAAATAATAAAATAAATAAATATAAACAAAATACTTCCCCCTTATCTTCAGTTTTGCTTTTTGTGTTGTCAGTTATTGGTCATCAACTTTAGTCAGACAATAAATGAAAATTTTCAGAAATAAAAATAAGTAAGTCCCAAGTAACGTTTACTACAGTATAGTACTATAAAAATTCTGCTTATAATTAATTACTGTTAATCATTACTGGACCTAATTTGTAAATAAACTTTATCACAGAATATATATACTGAAAAAAACATAGTACATAGAGGGGTTTTAGGCATCTCTTAGGTGTCTTGGAATGCATCTCCTCTGGATAAGGAGACAATTTACAGCTATGACCAGAATGATCTTAAACACGTCACTTAGTGACCACTCAGCCTCAGTTCATCCTGTTCAAAGTGTGGTAGGACTTCCAAGCTATGGGAGCAGACGCACTCTTGTTTTCTTTTGTGATCTTATATGATTTCTAAATTGTGTAACAGTTCAAACAGAATAAGTTCACAACAATAAGCAATCACATGTAAGTCAAAGGTTTATAAGGAGAGTCACGACCTGTTTTGTTTCTGCAAGACAGTGCCTACTTTTTCTTCTGGTAAAAAGGATTTCTTAGAGAAGCATTTCGCCTCTTACCTGGGGTAACTGAGGACGTCTTTCCTGAATACTGTATTTGACCCAGGCCATCACCGCATTGAACACTTGCTCTTCACTCCGAACATTGAGCTCATCACTAGATATTATATCAATGAGTTGGTTGGCCGGAAGTAACATGAATTCTTCACTCTCCATTACCTGCTCAGATTTAGGTAACAAAAAAAGAGACAAACCTATAAGCACAGTTTTTGCCTCTATATGGTATTTTTTTTTCTTTAGTCACAGAGCAATATTATATACCACAATGAAGTTGGTACTTAAAACAAGGAGAAAAAAAAAACAGTTCCAAAGGGGAACAAAGAATAGAAAATAAACAAACAGCTTCCAAAACTTATCATTATTTAGTTTAAATGTTTCCCCTTTAAAAATTAATGAATAAAATAAAAATTCATATTCAAAATAAGCTGAATAACCATACTAAATTAAAGTTTCAGAATAATAAGAGACATCTAGAATGCCAGGAAAAGCTTCCAGAAGGAGGTTAGTTGAAATATCTTGGTCTCAGCTTCCAAAAAGAATGAAGATATATTAATTCTGCAAGCATGAATATAATGAAGAAAAAGTAAGACCAAGTGCAACTTTTAAGGACCAAATTATTATAATATTTCAGTGAGAAATTACGAATACACCCATGCTTACTTTTACCCAAGTCTAGAGAACTGTCAGAATGCAGATGACACAGCAACTAAGCTATTAAACAGGCCAACCATGGAAGTTAAGGTCTTGAAAGTCTGTTTGTCATGATGTAGCGGGCAGGGAGAAAGCAGCTATTGCTACCCTCTAAGTGGTTTCTCTGTTACACGACATGTGATGTCTGCACAGGCAGGATATTGTTAAAAGTTCAGACTCTGTGGTGTTGTCTTTAATGAGCACAATAGATTATTTTTGGGACAGGGCTATTATTCTTGTTTATCAAAAAGCAGGATATGATAGGGTTTAATAATATTTTAAACATTTGATTAAGAATGTTTTCTTCAAAAATAACAAGGAAAATACAAATCACAAAATTAAGCAGTCAGAGGCTGTAGTAATTACCTTTTCATAACAAAGATTTAAATTATCTGACTTTCTAGGGTCCAATATAGTCAAAACGTAGCCTTTACACTTAGTAACTAGTTAGCCAGATAACTAGTAACGAACATGGCTACATTTCACTTTCTGTGGCAGGGTTGACAGATTTAGAGCAGGGGTATACCATAAACCAGGACCTATGTACACATCAAATAATGTGCCATGGAATTTATATAACTGGGAGCAATGTATTTTATGTGGGTACTGTGGTTCTACAATGTCTAGAGGCAACATCGGGCCTAGTTCTAGTAAGAGTTCTGCCCTTCGTGGCCTACAAAACTCCAGGGATGGTTGTATCTGACTGCTTACCTATGTAGTTCCCCGTTTCATCGTTTAAGTACAATTTTGGTATTGTGTATCTTTAAGAAGGCCTTAACATTCTTTCAAAATTTCATCAGAAGATAATTCCCCCCCCCCTAATACACAGATTAAAAAACAAATATTACCAGGCTGGGGGATACAGCCCAGTGATAAAAGCCTTGCTTATCATCTGCAAGGCCCTGCCTGGGTTCTTCTATGCCCAGCACTACAAACCACCACAAAGTCTACAATGAGATTTCCTCTTGCCATGGTCAGAAAGGCTATAATGAAGAAAACAAGCAAAATTAAATGCTAGAAAAAAATGAGGGTAGGAAAGACCTCTTATGCATAGTTACTAAGAACGTACATTAACTTATCTGTTATGGAAACTGGTATGCAAGTTCTTGGAAATAAAGAGAACATCTGCTGCATGACTTAGATACATAATCAAAGGGATTGGTCGGGGGCAGCAACACCTCCACACTCATCGTCACTGCAGCACTACTCAGAGCAGCCGAGTTAGTGACTCAGTCTATCTGTCCATTAATGGGCAAACGAAGAAAACACGGTATACACAATGGAATTTTTTTTTTTTTTTGGTTATAAAGCACAAAACTAGCTGTCCACAATGGTTTATGCCAGGAATCTCAGCACTTGGGAGGCTGAAGCACGACTGCTGTCAGTTCACTCTCAACTTGGGTTCCTTACTAATCTGATTCTTTTCTAGTTCCAAAACGCTTGTATTTACTTATGGCCAATGACCTTAATATTAGTTTTAAGAAACTTCCTGGTCATACAATATACATATTGGTAGTAAATATATGCAATATATGTTAAGCCCTCTTTTGAAAAGTGTATGAGTGTGTTTTGCCTGCATGCATGTGTGTATATTATGTGCATACCTCGTGTCTATGGAGGTCAGGGGGTATCAGATCCCTGTGGCTGCAGTTATAAATAGTTGTGAGCTATCATGTAGGTGCTGGGAATTGTACCTAAGTCTACCAGAGCAACCAGTGCTCTTAAGTGCTGACCCAATGCTGCAGCTCTCTGAAAGTCTTCTTAAAAGAAACTCTGTACTTCTGACCCAGTATCCTTTGCTGGTCACCCATTTGCTAACCACCCTTCAGTACAGGGAAGGCTGCAAGGCTCTCCCTTCACTCAGGGGCTCTCACTGGTATAGATTATTTGACCACATTTAATAAGCTGTTTTAAATAGTAAAAAGTTTCAAACATTTATAAAGCTGAACCTGCCAATTTCTTTCTTTATGGCTTTTAGGTTACATCTCACTTAAAAGGACTAGACCACAGCTTACTTACAGTGTTGAACTAAATTTTAATCTCAGCCTAACCTCAAGGAGTAGAAAGCCATAGAAAGAGTTGCCTGTTCAATACTGAACACAGAACTCCAACATATGTTCTCAAATTCTTCTACTCACCAGTATGTATAAATTCCAGAGAATGCTGAGTTTAAAAGTGGATGTAAGGAGTAATTTTGAAGCCAAGTGGTGGTGGCACATGCCTTTAATCCCAGCACTGGGGAGGAAAAGGTGGGCAGATCTTTATGAGTTCAAAGCCACCAAAACCAAAAAAAGTAATTTTGATAGAGTTTGTTAAATTCCCCCATGCCATTCACACCAGCAATGTGTCTATGTGTCCATAGCCTCGCCAAGAGGGTATATGATTACATTTAAGATGATCTGTAACCTGAAAGTGGTTCTTTGACCAGGTATGGCGCATGTGTTCATAATCCTAGCATTTAACGGGCTGAGGATCAATGGTGTTGAGTTCAAGGCCAACTTGGGCAAAGCTGGAGGGAAAAAGTACTTTAGTGTTAATTTGTCTTTCTGTTATTTTGAACAAACAAATAGACTTTCAGATATTATAAGACGATTTGAATTTCTCTATATGTGTGTACTATCTAGCTTTCTGCTACTCAAGGGTGGGATCTACTGGTACTCTTGATGTATTAAGTACATTAACCTTTTGATACTGAAACAAGTTGCAAATATTTTCCTCAATTTATATTTGGATTTTGTCTTAGTACTACAGAAAAATTCTGAATGTGACAAAATTAATGATTGTAATGTTTAGCCTTTCTAGATGAGTCACTCAGAAATGCTTCTTCATTTCAAGGCCATAAAGGCATTGTTTAATGTTACTGTCTCATGTCATTTTGAGTAAGTGAAAAATAGTGAGTTTAATGAAAATTCTTTTTGTTTTTATTTTATTAGATATTTTCTTTATTTACATTTCAAATGTTATCCCCTTTCTCGATTGTCCCCCACCAAGTCCCCTATCCCATTCCTCCTCCCCTGATTCTATGAGGGTGTTCCCCCACCCACCCATCCACTTCCGCCTCCCCCTGCCCTTGAATTCCCCTACAAAAGTTCTTTTGGTACACCTTGAATACTTGGGCACAGGGGAAAGTTCCTGAACAGAACACCAATAGCTTATGCTCTAAGATCAAGAATTAACAAATGGGACCATATAAAATTGCAAAGTTTCTGTAAGGCAAAGGACACTGTCAATAGGACAAAACGGCAACCAACAGATTGGGAAAAGATCTTTACCAATCCTACATCTGATAGAGGGCTAATATCCAATATATACAAAGAGCTCAAGAAATTAGACTCCAGACAACCAAATAACCCTATTAAAAATGGGGTACAGAGGTAAAAAATTCTCAACTGAGGAAACTCAAATGGCTGAGAAGCACCTAAAGAAATGTTCAACATCCTTAGTCATCAGGGAAATACAAATCAAAACAACCCTGAGATTCTACCTCACACCAGTCAGAATGGCTAAGATCAAAAACTCAGGTGATAGTAGATGTTAGTGAGGATGTGGAGAAACAGGAACACTCCTCCATTGTTGGTGGGATTGCAAGACAGTGCAACCACTTTGGAAATCAGTCTGGTGGTTCCTCAGAAAATTGGACATAGCATTACCTGAGGATCCAGCTATACCACTCCTGGGCATATACCCAGAAGATGCTCCAACATATAACAAGTACATATGCTCAACTATGTTCATAGCAGCCTTATTTATAATAGCCAGGAACTGGAAAGAACCCAGATGTCCTTCAACTGAGGAATGGATACAGAAAATGTGGTACATTTACACAACGGAGTACTACTCAGCTATTAAAAACAATGAATTCAAGAAATTCTTAGGTAAATGGATGAAACTAGAAAATATCATGCTGAGTGAGGTAACCCAACCACAAAAGAACACACATGGTATTCACTCACTGATAATTGGATATTAGCTTAGCCCAGAAACTTGAAATACCCAAGATTCAACTCACAGGCCACATGAAGCTCATGAAGAAGGAAAACCAAGTGGGGGAACTTTGGTCCTTCTTAGAAGGAGTAACAAAATACTCAAGGGAGCAAATATGGAGACAAAGTGTGGGACAGAAACTGAAGAAGGAGCTGTCTGGAGACCATTCCACCTTGGTATCCATCCCATGAGCAGTCACCAAAGGTAGATGCTGATGTAGATGTCAGGAAGTGGATGCTGACAGGAGCCTGATATAGATGTCTCCTTAGAGGTCGGCAAGAGTCTGACATTCTCAGAGGCAGATGCTCACAGCTAACCATTGAACTGATCATGGGGTTCCCAATGGAGGAGTTAGAGTGAAGACTCAAGGAGCTGAAAGGGTTTGTGGCCCCATGAGGAGAGCAACAATACCAACCAACCAGAGCTCCCAGGGTCTAAACTAGCAGCCTGAAGCACGTAGGGAGGGACCCATCGCTCCAGCTGTATATGTAGGGGAGGATGGCCTTGTTGGGCATAGGTAGGAGAGGAGATCCTTGGTCCCATGAAGGCTGGATGCTGAGTGTGGGGGAATTTGAGGGTGGGGAGGTGGGTGTGGGGGGTAGGTGGGGGCACATCTTCATAGAAGCAGGAGGAGGGGGGATGGAATAGGGGGTTTCTAGGTGAGGGGATGGGGTAGGGGATAACATCTGAAATGTAAATAAAATATCCAATAAAAAATTTAAAAAAAACCAAAAACCAAAAAATTCTTTTGGTATTATTTAAACTTGTTTTTTCTTAACTATTAGTTTACCAAGTACTATTGTGCATAACTTATCCTGTTAAATAATCCATCTAATCAGGAAGGACATGCTGTAGGAAATCACTTCTATGGTGCAACGTCCTCATGCCTAAATAAACCATGTTTTGGTTTAATTATCATTATTATAATTATTATTAAGAGCTCTTCAGGAAGATGAATAGAAAAAAACAACTTTTGCTGGTAGCTATAAAACTGGCCTTTAAAACTCACTAACAGGCTTAGAATTTATAGCAACCTATTTATTTGATACACGGCAGGTATTAGGAGAACATAAATCCATATGATTCCCTTAAATTAAAAAGCATTTACCACTACTACCACTACTACATGTGTGTGTGCATGCTATGACATGAGTGTGGAGGTCAGAGGACAATATTCTGGGGATGGAACTCGGGTTTACCAACTGAATTACCTCACTGGTGCCCTACTTTTACCAAATAAGTTATAAATATATTCAAACCACTTAGTACAACTTGTGTGTGTATGTGTGTGGTGTGTATGTGTGCAAGTTGCATGTGCACATGTACATGTGTGAGCATATGTGCATGTACACACGTGTATGTGGTACACTTTCCCCATGCATGTTTGTGTACAGGCCAAAGGTCAATGTTGGGTTTCTTCTTCTATCATTCTTTACCTATTTTTTTTTTTTTTGAAGACAGACAAGATTCTTTATTGAGCCTAAAACTATTACGGGTAGATTGGCTGGTCAGCAAGCCCCAGGATCTTGCTGTCTTTGCTGCGGTTACAGATGTCATGCCAGGGTCCTATAACTGGTTGGCAGGAACTGAACTCAGGTTTTTGTACTTGAATGACAAGCACTTTACCCAATGAGCTATATCCCTAGCCCACGACTCACCTCTTGAAAGTTATGTTGGGTGAACTTGTCTGCAATCCTTAGCAACTCTCGGCAAGAATGTGTATCAGCGAAAGCCCGAATGCCCAGACAATTAGAAGGATCTAACTGTCTCTTTAAGAATTCACAGCAGGCTTCCTGTATTTCTGCCAGCTGGAGGAGGCAAGCAGCAGGCAAGAGGGTCTGGACATTGCCCTCTTCCACGGTTATCTGGGAGGTATACGCAAAGTCAATCAGCAGCTCCATGGCCCTCTCATCTATGTCTCGGATCACTACTTCTGTTTGCCGGCTTTCTGCCAGCTCTCCTGTAAACATTGCTCGGAAGTAGGGGCTGCAGGCTGACAGAATGACGCGGTGGGCATATATCTTCTTAGCGCCCACAACTAGCACCACATCACATAGCTCCCGGTGCTTTCTCAGAAGGTTGATCACTTCCAAGGTTTGCCGAGGGTGCTTATCTGAGATATAGGGCATTCGAGCAGGTTGGGGAACCCCTTCTGGCAGTTTGTTGGGGTCTCCAAGGGTGCAGCGGCTTGTTACATCCATTCCAGTCTCTCCTGGTCGAATGTTGGTACACCTACAGAGATGACAGGATGAAGAGAGATGGAAATGTTATTACTTCTCTTATTGCTCTAAAGCGTTCATAAGAGATAAGAAAACATGAAATTACCAGGGGTTCTGGGAGGGTTCCTGGGGCTTTGTGGCTTGATTTATAAGGGTGGAAATTTCTTTATAGAATGCTGGGAATTCTGGCTCCATGTCCAAATAGAGGAAGGCCTTATGTAGAGGAGATGCTGCCCCAGTTTTGAGTTGTGTCTAACCAGCTCATCTGTGAGCAGAGTCCTCCCTGACTTTGAGTTCATTCACCCTCTTATCTCTTGTGGCATCAGGACACAGTTTCTTCCATGGGGCACTCTCATTGAAAGTTCTCTCTAATATGAACCCATGGTTTTAAATGTCAGAGCTTATTTCCAAATATCATGTTCTTTTTGAAGACAGTTTAGATTTAATTTTACAGCAAACGTGGTAGTGAATGACAGAGGTTCATGTGGGGAAACAATCTGAGGACCACTAGCAATGAAAAACTCAACATCTAGAGCTAAATTCTGGGGTCAAACTGGGATGTTAGCTGGGAACACTTGTTCTTTTGCTGGATTATCCAAATGTTCTTCTTTGGTCCTAAGTAGAGGAATGAAGCTATACATCTGGATGACTATGGCACCTTGATAACCTCGATACCAACCACAAGAGGACGGCACTGCCTCTTTGAAGTTGAAGAGCTGCCTATGGGTACTAGCTTTATTTTTTCAAGACAAGGTTTCTCTGTGCAGCTGTCCTGGAACTCGCTTTGTAGATCAGTCTGGCCTTGAACTCAGAGATCCACCTTCCTTTGCCTCCCAAGTGCTGAGATTAAAGGTGTATACCATTGCCAGCTTGTTTTTCATATTTTAAAATGAATTTGCCCTTTTTTATTTGTTTACTAACTCTGCATGTGCTTAAAAAGGACATGAATGGTATGTACTCACTGATTAGTCGATATTGGCCTAAAAAGTACAGAATACCTAGGATACAATCCACAGAACTCAAGAAGGTTAACAAGCAGAAGGGCCCAAGTGAGGATGCTTCACTTGGGAAGGAGAATAAAATAATCACAGGAGGCAGAGAGAGGGAGAGACCTGGGTGGGAGAGAGGAGGGGGAGGAGAAAGGGGGAACATGATCAGGTATGGGGGTTGGGAGACAGGAGAGAGGCCCCTGAGGGCCAGCAGAATGAATATGCAACCTTAGGGGGTGGGAGGTGGGGGGACCCTCTAGAATGTTCCACAGACCTGGGAGATGAGGGACTCTCAGGACTCAGAGGGAGGGACCTTAGATGAAACACTCAACAGTGGGGGAGGGAACTTATAGAGCCTGCCTCCAGTAGAAAGACAGGGCATCAAGTGGAGGAATGGGGTTGCCATTCCACAGTCAAAAATTCTGACCCAGAATTGTTCTAGTATGAAAAAACTGCAGGGACAAAAATGGGGAAGAGATTGAGAAAAAGGCAGTGCAGTGACTGGCCCCACTTGGGATCCAGCTAAAGGGGAGACTCCAAGGCCTGACACTATTACTGATGCTATGGTGTGCTTACAGACAGAAGCCTAGCATGGCTGTCCTCTGAGAGGCCTAACAAGCAGCTGATTGAGACAGACACAGATACTTACACCCAACCACTGGACTAAAGTTGGGGACCTCTGTGGTTGAATTAGGGAAAGGCTGGAAGAAGCTGAGAAGAAGGGCAACCCCATAGGAAAACCAGCAGTCTCAACTAACCTGGACCCCTGAGATCTCTCAAGACACTAAGCCAACAACCAGACAGCATACATGAGCTGGTCGGAAGCTCCTGACATATATACAGTAGAGAACTACTTGGTCTGGCCTCAGTGGGAAAAGACACTCCTAACCCTAGAGGGAGTGGGGAGACCAGGGATTGGGGAGAGACATCCTCTTGGAGACAGGGGTTGGGGGTTAGGGGAGAAGGAATGGGATGAGGAACTGTGGGAGGGTGAAACGGAAGGGGGATAATGACTAGACTGTAAAAAAAAGTAACAACAACAACAACAATAATAATAAAGTGTTCTCAAACTTATAAAACTAACAGGTAATTTTTTAAAAAATAAGTTTTAAATATAAAATACATACAATTTAAAATTCATGAAAAATATTTAAAGTATTTAAAATTTTTCTCTCTACAAAAAAACCAAACACTCCTCCCAACAAGACAAATTAGACCTATATACAAAACTGTTTAAAAGCTTTAATTATATTTATTTCCTTTTTAATTCTTTACACTGATTTGTTCAGTGTGTATGTATTTGTATATTCGTGCATATGTAGATGCACACATATGCCATGGCACATGAATGGAGGTCAGAGAACAATCTGTGGGAGGTGGTTGATTCTCTCACCATGTTGGTCCTGGGAATTAAACTCAGATCATCAGGCTTGGCAGCAAGTGCCTTTATGCACTGAACCATTCAATACTGCTGGGCTCAAATTTAAACAAATACAGACACAGATACAGACACACATACACACACACAGACACAGACACACACACAGAGAGACACGCACAAGCACACGCACTTGCACACACACACATTTTTTATACTCCTGTGTCCTGGAACTCACTATGTAGACCAGGCTGGTTTCTAACTCACAAAGATCTGCCCGTCTCTCCCTCCAAGTGCTGGGATTAGAGGCATGCATTACCTTGCCTGGTCCCAAATTTTAATTCTTAAGCTTAGTTTGATTCAAATCTTGATACTTGTAGCTTTCTTAAAATAGCTGGTATTTATTTCTCCTTTTCATTTGGGTGCTGCTGTAATATTTCAGCATGAAGTCTGTAACACAGAGTTTATGATACATGCACAGGCAGGAAGAAAAGAAGATAGCTAACAACCTCCAAAATGAAATTTACATTTAATACTCAATTTCTTTGATTCTAACTTTCAAGGGATGACATATTACCCCAAATGCCATGTAATTCATCTTAAGAAGTGTTATCAGTCAGGCATGGCAAGGAATGCTTGTAATCCTGTACTTAAGAGGCTGAGTTAAGTGGATCAAGGACAGTCTTGGCTACACAGCAAACTCTTGTCTCAAAGATAGTTTTATTTAATCTAATAAAGTATGTGCCCGAAATATACAGTCAATTATAATAGTTTTAAAGAACTTAAAAAAATCAGCACATGTCTGCCCACATACATACCCCAAATCACAAAATCAAAAGCATGAGTTATATGAAGACCAGCATGGCACCCTGATGCTGGGTGACTGCTGAGAGCCAAATATAATTGAGAGGACCCTGCAATCTCTAAGTGAACGGAAGGCTTAACATCAAACTTTGACTAATAATGAAAAATAAATGTTAATTTTGATAAGTGCTAGGTTTTCTCTAGTAAGAAAAGCTCAGAGTAACTTTAGTATAGCACTTACATTTCTAATGTTATTAAATCAACATATCTTATGATCAGGGAGATGGTAAATATACTAGTGTAGCTTGTTCATCAAAAGTGAAAGCATCAACTGACTATCTGAGCACATAGTCACAGAGAGAAATGAACAGTGTGAAGCATTAAGATTCCTTTCCCTGCATAAATCTGGATCGAGAAACCATTAGTATTATATTGTACTGTATCTTAAGATTTCTTTTCTCTCCTTATCAAGTCTAATACTTGAGCACTAAGGCTCTTCTGCTATAAATTTCCTATTTATCTAAACGTTTCAGCTATAGTTAATCATTTTAGCCATTTTGTCCTGTCTTAAAACTGGGTTTCTATATCCAAGACTGGTCTGGAAGTCACTCTATAACTCAGGCTGGCCTTGAACTATAATCCTCCTGTTCCAGCCTCCCAAGCACAGGGATTACAGACCTGAGGCTCCATACCTGGCTTGTAGCTTCTTTAACTCTAAAATGGGTATCCATGTCACAAAGACAGATAAGATGATATACATAAAAGCTTTCCACCTAGTATTTGCCACATACTTGCAGTTTTAAATTAGAAATATTACTGTAATATAACCGTGTAAAAATTTTAAAATAAGTTAGACTTATTCATATTAAAAATTAAATTTCTAGCTGGGTGTGGTGATTTGAATAAAATGGCCCCCACAGACCAATAGGGATTAGCACTATGAGGAGGTGTGGTCTTGTTAGAGAAAGTGTCTCCACTGGAGGTGGGCTTTGAGGTTTCATATGCTCAAGCCAGGCCCAGTATAGCAATGTCTCTTTCTGCTGCCTGCTGATCCAGATGTAGAACTCTTAGCTACCTCTCCAGCACCATGTCTGCCTGTGTGCCACCACACAGATTAATAGTGGACAATTTCCCTAGGATATGCAAAGTTCTGGGTTTAATTCCTCAGCAATGCCTTCTTCCCCAAATAAATTATAGAAAAAGTTAGCATCATGAGTAGGCCTGTAATCCTAGCACAAGGAACATGGAGGTGGGAAGATCAGAAGCTCAAGGCCTTGTTGCAAAAAATACCAACCTTCTTTAAAAAAAAAAAAAAGGCTTAACTTTTCAAAAAATACTTATTGTTATTTTATGTGTATATGTGTGTGCCTGAGTGTCAGCATATGAACCACGTATGTGTGGGTACTCATGAAATCCATAACAGGGCATCAGATCCTCTGGAACTGGAGTTGCAGGTGGTTGTGATCTACCCAAATGTGGGTGCTAAGAATGGAACCCTCTTAAAAGCTTCTAGACTAATATTAGATTAGATTACTTTGGGTCCAGGAATTTTAAATATAACAAGCCTTATTTAAAAGCACCAGATGTGTCAGATCTCTTTGACTCAACCAGGCTTTACTATGATAGAAAAAAAAAATGTGTTGGTCCAGAGGCATTCTTTACTTTATATATAATCTTTTGAAAGTTTAATTTTACATCAGCTATTTGGAGGTTTGGATTTTTCTATAACAAGAGTGCTTTACACAGGATTAGATTTAATTCTAAAATGCAGAGTGCCTCACAAGCAGCTAAAAAACGAAACAACAGACAAGAAAAGTTACATCCGTTCTGCTTAGTCAAAGATGTGGGTACAAAGCGCAGGGAAAGGAGACCACTTTTACAAGTTATTCTGCAACTTGTTGCTATTGGTTCTGATCAAGTAAATATGTTAGGATGGGGTGACAGCTGGAAGTTGGGAATTATACTTGTATATAAATAACCACTGTTGAAGTCTGTAAGCTGGGTACTTCCTGTATACTAGATATGTGTGGTCCAAGCTGTATCCGAGGGCATCTGACATGGCCTTCTCCCTCCGAGGACACTGCATACACAGTTTATATACAAACAATATATCCATACACATAAAGTGAAATAAATAAATCTTAAAAGCAAAACAAAACAACAAAAGCCCACCCCAAATCCCACAACCAGAGTGGAGTGGTTTAAATATTTCAACATTTGAAATAAAATACATCATAGGCTCATCTAGAATAAAGTCCTCCTTCTACAGATAAAGAAGCTACTTTGATTATTGCTGATTCTCTCAAAATCCTGATTCTTTCTGAGCAGGTCTCCTGCTGCTTTGGAATAAAGCATTGTTTCCTCTTTGAGTCAGTTCACGTGAGTGCTACATAAAGGGCAAAACTTGTAGGGTTATTTTGCAATTAAAAATAAAGGTACTGTTATTTGTTATGCAGATTTCTGTACCACTCTTTTTAAAAGCCCAAGAAACTGTACCAAATACAGATTGTTTTGATTCAATCATGGAAACCTTCACTAACTAGTAAAATATGGAAAGTCAAGTAACTTGGAGAAAGAGGCCTACAAAATGGATTTTAGACTCAGCATAACAAAACTGAACTTAAGCTCCTCCTTTCCAGCTATAAGTACATGAAATGATGTGAGATGATTTATTTTTATTTTTTATCTCTTAGTTTCTAAAACATAGTTAAGGTTTTATTATCTTTAAAAAGGTTTTCAGTTAATATATATGAGAAGCAATTTTCATCTTATGACCTAGAAATGGAGGTATGAGCCTGGTAGATAAACACTAGTTTAAATAACTGGCAAATAATTAGAATTTCACAATCATATCGTGAACACACAGAGAAAGAGAATCTATGTCTATCAGTTATATAATAACACAAAGCTTTTTGCTGTGAACTTAAGAAAATTCAAATGTGCATCAAGAAGCAACTGAAAAACTTAATTATTTAGAGTGGAAATGCATGAATAACCAGAAAGAGGGCAAACAAGCTGAGGTTGGTAGGTTTGTGCTGTTTTCTAGCACTTAGAAGGCTGAAGTAGCAAACTGAGTTTGAGGCCAACTCAGAGGCACAGTAGATCTGACTTCAAAACAAACAACCTGAACCAAGCAAGCAAAAACTTCAAACCAAAAACATTGAACAGCCACCAACAAAACAAACATAACCCCAGCAAGAAGAGAAAAGGGAAGGAAAAAATCCCAGATAAAAATATGTTCCCGACAGAAGTACTTCAGCTTAATAAACTATTATTGTATTATTTGTTTTCTGGGGGTAAGGCAAATGCTCCACCATGAACTACATTTAAAACAAAGTACCTTTTGGAGGTGATGGACATATGTAATGTGGTGATGGCAACACGGGTGTGACGGCTGAAATCTCTCACCTGGGAGAAAAGCCTTCAGGCCCATCTGTGATCTAGACTAGGTTAACTGAGTTGGGAAGATCCCTCTTAAAGGTGAGCAATGCTGGTCCCTGGGCTGGGGTCCTGAGCTGAATTAAAAGGAGAGAGGAAGCTGAGGATCAGAGTTCCTCACTCTATGTCTGACTGAATGCAATGTGACTAGCTTTCTCACGTTCTTTCCATGACTCCCCTGCTTTGGTGATAAACTTATCCTCAACCATGAGCCTGTGTTTGAAGGCATACTATCATACTAACAAAGAAAGAAACTAATACAATGGGTGTGTCCATATGTCTAAACCCATCAAAATGTATACATTAAATATGTGGAATGTTTGTACATTATATATCAATAAATCTTAGAGTTTACAAAGGCAAAATATTGAAGTATGTGTTTCCTATCACCCATAGAAGTTTGGATGTGAAAGATACACACTATTTAATTACTTTAAAGATTTGTTTTGCTGTATAATAGGGACATTACATTGGGATTTCCCATAATTTAAGTGAATTAGATCACTGCATTTCTTTTCTGACACTATATGCATTTAGCTGTTCTTTGGTATTCCAAAGGTATTATGCTTCTTAAAAAGGGAATAGGAAACAGAGAGATGGCTCAGCAGTTAAGAGCATGTATTGCTCTTCCAGAGGGCCCGAGTAATGCTCCCAGTACCCATACTATGAACCTCACAACTACCAGTAACTCCAGCTCCAGGAGCTTCATACCTTTGACTTCTGAGGACATCCTCATTAGTGCACACCCCCCCCCCACACACACACACAAATACTCAATTTTAAAAAGGTGGAGATAGGTAACTCGAGCATTCTGCTCACTGGGTCAGCCCTATTAAAGTCTCTTTCAGACACCAATTATCTGTGACTATACTGAGATAGTCTACTATCTGGTCTGAGAAAGATAGTTTACCTATCAGCTTCCTTCCCACAAAGCTACAGAGCTGCTACAGCTATAGTTTAATAAAGCACAGAGGGTCACAAGAGTCCCTTGGAGGAGAGAAAACAAACAGGACATTCTAGGAAGCAGAAACTGCAAGCCATGGCAAAGGCACAATGCTGAGAGCATAGAACATGGTTCTTTCTTTCTCTGAAAGAAACTTACTGTTATAATTATGCAACTTTTAATATCAATATTAATATTTTTGGTTGGCCTCAGTCCATAGGTGATTCAACATAAGCTGTTCATAAATACAAACTGTTCATAATTTCCAACCTCCGGTAGAAGCAACATTGTATATTCTTGACAACTTAAAAATTGATATTTAAAGCTGAGTGGTTAAAGGAGAATCCTGATGTACCAGGGTAGGGGAATGTGTGTGTGTGGGGAGGGGGGGTTTGGGAGAGGCTGCCTTCTTAGAGGGGAAGGGGATGGGGGAAGGGGAGAGGAACTCTTTTAGTATGGACAGGGAGGGGATAGCATTTGGGATGTAAATAAATAAATAAATAAATAAATAAACAATTTAATAGTTAAAAAAAAGATAACATGGCAACATAGTAGTAGATTCAGAATTTAAAACCCGTTTTCCTGAAAACAAATCCAGTTTTAATTATATAGTATCCTAATACTCCAAGGCTAGATATGGTGTGCCACCACATGACTATATTCTAGAATGAATTGAGTCAAGTGATTCTCATGATTCCAAACAGTTTGCAATTTAGAGCTATATTATTATAACATATCAACTCTTTTCCATCTGTATATAGTATATGTCATTAATATTTTGTATTAGCTCTTCTTTTATCAATATCTAGAAAATGTGTTTTTCCTATGTTTTCTTTTTTTTTTTTTTAAAGATTTATTTATTTATTATATATGAATACACTGTAGCTGTCTTCAGACACACCAGAAGAGGGCATCAGATCTCATTACAGATGGTTGTGAGCCACCATGTGGTTGCTGGGATTTGAACTCAGGACCTCTGGAAGTGCAGTCAGTGCTCTTAACCACTGAGCCATCTCTCCAGCCCTTTCCTATGTTTTCTATGTTTCAGATGGACTGAAACATCATATAGTCTATCTCTGTGCTCTAAGATCAAAAATGTATGGTTAATAAGCAGAGATTTTAAAATAGGCCCTTATGATTTTTTAAATTTAATTTTTACATGTTGTAATATCTCCCCTTTGTTTCTAATTATACTAATTTGGATCTTCTATTTGCTTCTTTTATTAATTTGGTTTATTAATTAAGATTGGTTTGTCAATCTTCCTAGGATATAAAATGATTCCTAATGATACTTTGCTATGCCCATAGATTAGTCCCTAGACCAACTGTCATCAGAGAGGCTTCACACAGCACGTGATAGAAACAGATGCAGAGACTCATAGCCAAACATCAGGCAGAGCCTTAGCCCTGCAGAATCCTGTGGAAAAGGGGGAAAAAAAGACTGCAGGACAAGGATACCATAAGAACATGTCCGCAGAATCAACTAAGCAGGGCTCACAGATTCACTGAGACAGGACCAACAACTAGGGAGCCGGCATGGGACTGACCTAGGCCCTCTGCTGAACATGTGTTCAGTTGTGTAGCTTAGTCTTCTTGTGACACTCCTAATAGTGAGAGTAGAGGCTATCTCTGACTCTTTTGCCTGCTTTTGGAACCCTTTTCCTCCCACTGGGTCACCTTGTCCAGCCTCAATATGAGGGGAGGTGCCCAGTCTTACTACAACTTGATATGCCATGATCGATAGATATCCACAAGAGGCCTGCCCTTTTCTGAGGAGAAATGGAGGGAGAGTGGATGGAGGAGGATACAGAGGGGAGGTGGGAGAGGGGGTGAGAGGAGAAGGGGGGAGAAAGTATGGTAGGAATATAAAAAAAGAACAAAAAGTTTGTCAATCTTGTTTGTCATAAAACACTAGGGAAGATCAGAGAAGATCTTGGAGCAAAGAAAGAATATGATGAACCTATGCTGCATGTCAAGTAGCATACAAAGTAAACAGATTATAGTTAGGAATACACATACATGTTCATTACATATATGCGTACAATAACAATTAGTGAAAAAAGGCCAGGAACCTGAAGAGGAGCAGGGAGGGCTATATAGGAGGCTTTGGAGACAGGAAAGGGAAGGACAAATATTACTATATTATAATCTCAAAAATATCAGTAAAAAAAATATGTTGTATAAGAAGTCAAAAGCCCAAGGAAAATAAATGACTAAAATAAAGATCTAGTTCTTTGCATCACTTAAAAAAAAAGGATAATTTCATCACCCATATAGACCATCAAGGAAGCTTGTAAAATATTTATTTAATGTATATGGGTGTTTGGCCTACATGTATGTCTGTGTACCATGTATATGCCTAGTACCTGCAGAAACCAGAAGGAATCAGATCCCCTGGAACTGAAGAAAAAGAAAGTTCTGAGCTGCTATATGGTTACTGAGAACCAAACCCTAGACCTAAGGAAGAGCAAGCAGTGCTCTTAACCACTGAGTATTCCTAGTAGTTCTCAATGGTCTTGTGTGTAGAAGATGACGGAAGAATAAATGACATGGGTAACATTGATACAAAGCAAGTTTCTAAAAGAAAAAACAAAATCAATGTTAAAGGAAGACTAACTAGAAAATTCCCATACCACTGATATTAAATGTTGAAATCAAAGTGTTACTGTTCCAATTTTAATTATGTAAAATTAAGATTAAATTAAGTAAAATAGTATTGTTGAACAATTAAGTATATTTTTATTTCATCTAGACATAATGTGGATTAGCTAATTTTGGCATAACTACTTTGTTCTATTAAAAGAATAGCATTAAGAACGGTGTGGTGGTGCACATATGTAATTGCAGCACCAGAGAGGATATGGGTGGAGCCTGAGGTACATAGCAAGGTCCAATCGATAAAATATATAACACTTGCCCAGTCTATCATAGCATTACATACAGTAACACATACACTTTGCGTTCTGAGTACTGCATCAACAGTATTTTTTCTACAGTCTAAGTAAATGCTTTTAAAATTTAGAATGTAATTCTATGTTTATTTTTTATTTTTTGAAACAGAGTTTTGCTGTGTAGCCCAGGCTGGCCTCCACCTTATAATCTTCTTGCTTTAGCCTTCTACTACTGAGATCAAAGGCATGCACCACCTGAGTGAAAGAAACTCCTGAATGAAGTCATTCTCCAAAGTCCTATTCCTTAAATCTTTACTCTGGATAAACATTTTTTTGGGGGGAATTAATCTAACATAATAGTTCTCATCACCCACAAACAAATGTCTAAAGGACTCCTATTTCCTACCTGGGTAATGTCCCACTATCACTAAAACCAGTTCCTTGATTCTCCACCTTAAATTCCCCCAGATTAACAGAGAAAGTTTTCATTTTTCTAGTTGCTCCATCCAAAACTCCTAGAGTCTTTTCCTATCACACCCTCAAACCCAACCATTAGTGAACCCCACTAACCTATCTTCAAACCACCAGTGAACCCCACTAACCTATCTTCAAACCATCAGTGAACCCCACTGACCTATCTTCAAATGGGATCCCACAGTTTCCCTCACTTTTACTGGCCTGGCTTTCATGATAATGTTGGCTATCCCCATCCTTTTCCCAACTAGACTATTACAACATCCTCATGAACAACGGTCTTGATTCTCCTTTTGTGGATTTACATTCCTTTTGCGAAACAACAATCAAAGGTTCCATTGGGAAAGTAAATCACATCTTTAGGGCCACTTCTGTATTCAAAATCCTCTTTAAAAATATTCAACAGAGGGGAACGGAGCTCAGCAAGCTCCCTGGAGCCTCTCCCCACGAACTCTTTGAATCTATCTCCTAATTTCCCCTTGTTCTCCTGCCACAGAATTTCTTGCTAGTTTGGGGACAAGTCAAGGCTTCTTTTGCATTAGACCTTTATTCGTTCTTCCTGAAAGTTCTTTCCCCAAATATATATAGAGCTCAATCCCTAATTCCTTTTAGACATTTGCTGGATTAACAGCTTATCAGAGCATCCTATATGAAAAAATTCATATTTTTATTACTCAGAACTGTTCACCTTGTTTAATGCTTCTTCATAACTACATAATATATTGGCCCTCTCCTACAATTAAAATAAAAGCTCACTGAGAGCAAATGCTTCTGTTCTCGTCTGCATGCTGCTTTACTCATCACTTGGATCAAGTGTCCACTAAGGAGCTGTTAATAAATGAACTTTTCTTGTCAAAACAAAGCATATCCTCCAAACATTCTTATCTAGTTCTCATGCAAGAATGCCAGGTTTGTAATTAGGCAAATACTAGTCAAAACTAGGCTCTTCACTTACTAGGCTGGAAAAATTACCTAACCTGTCTTGTCTTAGTTAACGGTTTTTGTTGCTGTGATGAAACACTGTGACCTAAGTGACTTGGGAAGAAAGGTTTTATTTGGCTTACACTTCCACATTATAGTCCATCATCGAAAGAAGTCAGGGCAGGACCTCAAGCAGGGCAAGAACCTGGAGGCAGGAGCTGATGCATAGGCCATGGAGGGGTACTGCCTACTGGTCTGCCCCTCATGGCTTGCTCAGCCTGCTGTCTTACAGATTCCATGACCACTAGCCCAGGGATGGCACCGCCCACAATGGGCTGAGAGCTCCTCCATCCATCATTATTTAAAACTTGCCCTACAGGCTTGTCTACAGCCTGATTTTATGAAGGCAATTTGTTAACTGAGGTTCCCTTCTCTCAGATGACTCTAGCTTCTGTCAAGCTGACATAAAAGTAGCTAGTGGATGTCGAATCTCTATGTCTACAAGTGTGCTTACCTCATAAAGACTGATAATGGTGAAATTTGTCTGAATTAGGTTCTTTACTCCAAATACAGAGCCATATTGTCACAAGCTATCTTGGACAACCAGGCCAAGTACTTAAAATAGAAGTGATTTTGGAAATCTGCTCTGTGCTTGTCTATTATCCTTAGGAGAAAAGAACCAAACATATAGCTACATGGCTGTATTATCTTGTTCTTCTACAATAGGAGGGCTGAGATATTACTTTTAAATATTCTGAAAAGTTGTATTTAACTCTACAAGTGTTTAGCTTTAGAAATTGAATTTAGTTTTATATGGTAGATCTGTTTCTCCTATTTCTGCTATTTATTTTTGTAAATTTATTTAAAAATCTAATATCCTTCCCCATCTCATTTTCTCTACAGGGTTTTATGGAAGAAAGCATTTTTTTCCTGTATATTTTATGTTTTCTTAGGTACCTGTGAAATTAGAAGAGAAATTAGAAGAGACCTGGAAATAGATCGTGTTTATGCCTTGCTCATTTATCCCACGGCTTCTCTGTCTGGTGGGATAAATGTCCTAAACCTCTGAGAGGTAAGGAGGCCCACTGGAGAGCAATAAGGTGTAGAATTAAAATACAGAAGAAACGGGTCATAGGCAGAGAGAAGAATTTCCTTTGGAGATTAATTTGCATATCACTTGTGGGCAGTCAAGAGGAGAGGTATCATGGGAGGAAGGAATAAGGAGTGAAATATTTGCTGTGTAGAATGATAAAGCAATGACAAAGGATTTACAGAATTATTGTTGGATAACACTGTCAGCTAACGGACATTATACATCACAAACATAGTATGGACTCTCTGTGGCTAGTTTTATTTGACAATACTTACTACCTTAGATCAGAGAATACAAATTCCTGGATTACTCTAGAGTTGGGGAAAACATCAGAGTCAAATATTCCCAAGACCCATGACTATACTAACAACAGTATCAATTAGTAGTCATTTTCTGCAAATTGCTAATTTTAAAAACAATTTCATTAAAAGTGTTAAAAACAATACCTTTTCACTCTAAAACATTTATATTCACAGATTTGTGGAGTGGAATGTTTTCTTAGACGTGTATACCTCTGTTTTTATACCTTTGCCTAGCAGTGTAAGGCCTTGGGTTCAATCCCCAATACTTCATTTTCTTTTTTTTAAATTTGGAAATCAACAACCTATACTTTAAGGTTTGTTTGAGCCAACACTCACAGCTATAAATACACTTGAAAACACATCCGAAAAGAGATTTGAATAAACAAATTCTCAGAGCATAAATAAATAAATAATATCTCACGGTGCTGACTCTGCATAACAGGACACCTACTAAACACCAGATTTCATATCTAATTCCAGGAAGCTTGGCTAAAAAGATTTGCTTTTATTATGTTTAATTAGGCCTACTGGTGTATGTGTGGGTGTATGTGCACATGCATGCAGGTGCCTGCAGAGGCTATGCCATCAGATTCTCTTGGTGCTGGAGTTACAGGTGCTTGTGAGCTGCTTGATATGGGTATTGGGAAGCAACGCTTGGGTTCTCTACAGTCCTCTACATACAAAGCAGCAGGTAACTGCTGAGCCACCTCTCCAGCCCCTGCCTGTTTTTTAAATTAGTACTAGGTTGTGAATTTTTTAACTCCAAGACATCTTATCACTGCTTACTGGACCAAAGTAGCCATGCAAGCAAACCCTATAAGTCAGGAAAGAAAACAGCTCTAGAGGACCCTCAATACTTTGTCCTGACACTTCATTAGAAGAAACCTGGGTAACAGGGCAATCTCCAAATAAAAATAAGACTTAAGAAATGAAGCACAATATCCATTTTTCTTGTGTTCCAGAAAGGGAAGAAGAGGTGTCTGTGAGCCAGAACTGTACAGTACATGTATGCCACACTGGGACCAGTCTAGTCAAGTAAATCTATCTGCTACTATTTTTAAGCATGCATTTCAGACTTGCTAGAATAACCATGAAATTGCAGCTAAAGACCTACTTGTTTTAGAATGTTTACTTGTTTTCCCTTTAAGCTCCACCTAACCCCATGATACCCAGAGTCCCCTTGCTGCTTTTCCTTTCTACTCCCTCACTCATAGCCACAGCTTGAAGAACCTTCTGCATATTGGTTGACTCATGACTTATTATGTTCCGACATAAATCTCTTTTCTCTTCGTTTATAAGCCAGGTATCTCTACTTGGCTCCTTCTTAGACACAAACTCCTTAAATGTATGGAACCTGCTGGAGGCATATGAAACCTGCTCACTTGTCTGTGTACTTCATCCCATCCGGGCAGCACTCAACTTTCTAAGCTGAAACTTCTGGAGCTGGTGGATTCTCCTCAGCATAGATCTACCCCAGGTAATCTTTCAGATAAATCACCAGAACTCTTTCACGTTCACGTCTTTACCGTTATTTCCTCCTTTTTCCTGCCTATCTACCATGTGCTTAAAAATCAGCCCAAATTGGATCTGTAGGCTAGAGCTGGCTCCTAAAGTAATAAAGTCTCGATTTCAATAATTTTTGTTTTCCCTTCTTCCTTCATATACCACACACGTAAGTTTAAGATGTACTTACCATGTACATAACTCAGAACTTGAGTCTTACTATCTCCCTCCCCACAAGCTTTTCAGTCTGCATTTCTCTCTCATTCCAGTGTCCTTAATTACCCCCTGCTCATCTCCATCCCCACCATTTGCAGCCCCACCCCTTTGTCTGCAATGCAAGGGCCTCTCATATGCAAGACGCACGCTGTACCATTGAGCTGAGCTACATCTCCAGCTTTAACACCCTTATTTGTAAAATTTAAACATTTACGTGTGTGTGTGTGTGTGCGTGTGTGTGTGTCTGTGTCTGTCTGTGTGGTGCCATGGTACATATGTGGAAGTCAGAGGATAACTTTTGAGAGTTGGTTCTTCCCTTCCACCTCAAGGAAGGGTATCTAGTTTCTGCTTTGTTGTATAAGCTATCAGAATTCTCCCGCCTGCTTACCATCTCAGTAGGAATCTGGAGTTAAAGATGTGTGTCACAGCATCTAACTTTTTAAGTGGGTTCTGAGGATTAAATTCAAGATGTCAGGTTGTACAGAGTAAGGACTTCTACCCTCTGACCATCTTGCCTATCCCCAATCCCTTCTTTAGAGTTCTTGGGGCAGACAGATGGTTCAGCATGTACCACACAACCTGGTTCACTGGAAAAAGCTCTTTTGTGTAAGTCCAGAAACTTGAGTTTGATCCTGGGAACTCATGTAAAAGTGGAAGAAGTACATGTTATGTTTACTCATTTGAGCAAAGATTACACTTATATGAATGTTCACTATAGAATGTATTTAAATGGTGTATATGAGTGTGTATGAACTATGTAAAAAAAGAGAGGTTTATATGGACTGGTCACCTAAAAGAAAACAGAAACAAGGTCTATATAGCCCAGGTTAGCTTCAAACTCAGAATCTTCCTGCCTTAGCTCCTGAGTGTAGGGGTTACAGGAAGTGTGTCACCATAGTGGCTCAAAAGTTTATATGTAAAGTGGCAAAGAATTATAATAAGGAGCATGATATGCTGACTTTTTTAAAAACTAAATTCTTCATTTTAGAACTATTCACAATCCAACTTCATCTCTAGCAGTGCTAGACAGCAGGCTCTTAAGAGTCTGTTCAGTATGTCCTGTACATCGGCTCCTAAAGAGAATATTAAAGGCCAACTATTTCATGATTAGAGTCTTGATTTCTACCATTTTGTCTGTTTGCTCTGCAGCTAAAGAGGGAGGAGGCTCAGGTTTTTGTTGTTGTTTATTTGTTTTTTTGAGGCAGCATCTCATATAGCATAGGCTTCAAATTTGCTATATAGTTGAGTCACTTTATAATCATGGGCTACCCAAACTGGTTTATTTAGTGTTTTGGATTAAACAGGGCTTACTTATCAAGCATGATAGGTAAGAATTCCACCAACTGAGCCAATATCTCAGCCCTAAGACGTATATAATTATATATATTATATTGTATTATATGTAATTATTTTATATAATATATATTTTAGAGAACATACTGTACATATGCTTGTACATGAATTACAAGGCCTTAAAAATAATGCAGAAAAAACTGTGTATGCCTTTGGAAAAAACCACTGGGACCCGGGATCCATCCTGGGAAACTTATTTTTCACTGCTTTTGTTGTTGTTTTGAGAGAAGATCTTGTCTAGCTCAGGCTAGTCTTGTTCTATAGCACAGGATGGACCATGACTTTCAGATCCTTCTACCACCACTTTTCACATGCTGAGATTACAAGCATGCAGTGCTATGCCCAACTTTGAATATGCTTTAAATATTTTAAATGTAATATCATATATGCATAAATATACACAGATAAATAAAACTTTTGCTAATAAAATACCAGTTGATTGTATAAAACTGTAATCATGCATCACAACAACTTAAATATTTATATTTATCATTTCTTTGTGTTGGAAACCTTTGCATTTCTCTTTTCTGGTTTTTATAAAATATATGATAATTATATAAACTTTAGTTAGCCTATTGTGCTATAAAACAGAAGAACGTATTTTCCTATCTGACTGTATTTGGCAGCCTATTGTCCAACCTCCTTATATCCCCCATCCTCTTACTTTTCCTAGTCAATATTCTATGCTCTATTTATCTGAAATCAGTTTCGTTTAGTTTCTACACCTAAGAATATGTAGTTTTGTCTGTTTTTTAAACTTTTTATTGATTCTTTGTGATCCTGTACCCCAATTTTACTCATCTCCTGTCCCTTTGTATTTGCCTTTGCTCTTGTAAACTACTCCTACCCCAAACAAAACAAAACAAAACAAAACAAAACAAAACAAAGATTCATAGAAGCTGTAGTGTGTCCCACACATCTTTACCACCTTTACTTGTAAATGTTCACTGCAATGAGTCATTAGTCTAGTTTGAGGCTTTTGACTTGTACTATACCATCAATACTGGATCCTCACCAGAACTCCTCTCGGATATCCTGCTGTTACCCTGTGTCAGGAAGATCCTGCAGCTTTGGATCTGCAGGACCAGCCCTTTCACCTGCCCCAGCAGTTTATAGATGAGGTAGATTTTGAGGTGGGCCAACTCAAAGCCCTGGATCTGGGTCTGGGTGATAGCTGAGTTGGCCAGGCCACCAGCTCTCCTACACCTAAACCACCAGGGCAAGCTCTCTAGCATTGCCTTAGCTAGTTCATCCAATGCTATAGCTGGCAAGGGGCAGGTTCAGCTCTTCTGCTCTTGTGCCCTCAGGGCTGGCTCCCCCTGAGTGCCCACACCAGGCCCAGATCTACTGCCCAGTCAAGGGGCGGGGCCCACTCTCCCAAGGTGCAGGTAAGGGGCTGGGACAGCTCTCCTGATCTCACACCTTCAAGACTGGCTCACCTTTGCCTAGGCAATGACTTGTAGGGCCTGCTCCCTCAAGTGCTGTAGCCAGTGAGGGGCAAGATGAGCTCTCCTGCTCTTATGACCGAGGTTCAGCCTTCCTACCGCAGCAGGGGGTGAGAGGGAAGGGGGCAGAGAGCATCATCCCTGCTCCCATGCCATATACCTCATGGCAGCTGAGCGGTGGGGCTAGCTTTCCCCTTGTCATAACCTCAGGACTGGCTCACCAGCACCAGAGTCAGTCCGTGTCCATTCTCCACCACACACACCACTACCACTAGGGCCAACTCTACTGTGCTGCCCAGGTGAGCTGCAGGCCTTGCTGTCCCAAGTGGAACAGCCAGCAAGGGGTAGGACCCAGCTTTGTCTCTTTATATCTGGCTTATTTCACTTAACATAATGATAACATACTTTAATCTAGGTTGCTGCATATTCTTTTTCTTTTAATGGCTAACTATTGGTGTCTGTGTGTGTGCTCTTCTACTTCCTCTACTCATTAGATACTTCAGGTGATTACATATCATGTCTGTGTGCTGCAATAAACACTGGGAGGACAGGAATCTCTCTGATACGATGATGTCATTTCCTTCGGAGATTATATGTATTTTAATGGGATAGCTAGCCAAGTGATAGGTTTTGTTTTTAGGAATTTTCATAGTATTTTTCATAACGGGTTAAAAAAAAACCCTTGTATTAAAAGATGAGTAATTACTTTGATTTGATCATTACAGTATGTAATGATCATTACATACATATACTGAATTATCATACCTTACTGCATAAATATATACAATTAAAAATAATGTTAAGGGGTTGGAGAGATGGCTCAACAGCTAAGAACACTGGCTATTCTTCTGAAGGACCTGGGTTTAATTCTCAGCACTCACATGCAGCTCACAACTGCCTGAAACTCCAGTTCCAAGGAATACAACACCCTCACACAGACACAAATGCAGACAAAACACCAATGCACATAATAATAATAATAATAATAACAATAATATCATTTCAAAAAAGAATAAACAATCAAATCTCTCTTTAAAAAAAACATTAAAACTACAAAAGAATACCTTTAATGATAGCTTTCAATCTTTTCTTGTCCATAGAGCCTGCCCCCCAGGCAGGGGAAAATCCTGGAGTATCTTGCTCATTCAGACAATTATTCAGTAGTAATTAGGTGCTATGCTGTTACGGTGTTGAGCATTAGGTGCTATGGGTGAACTTACAATCTGTGAGAGAGAATGAGCATGCATCCAAAACTCACAATAAAGACTTACTTTCATTTAAAGTTTCTTTAGCGGCAGCTGAGGATAGACCCAGCATTGCCTTGGAGAGTTTACTTCCTGGGTTGTAGCAGCAGAAGGAATGGATAGGGGAATGTGACCATAGCTTAATGTAGGCGACATTAAGTCAGTGTAGGACCAAAGAGTAGTGGGCAGGCTGGCCTCTGGCCAAGTATGATAATAAAAAACTATAACTCAACAATGGATGCATTAGAATTCTCAACATCATTTTAAAAAGCTGACAGTATTATGTAATAAAAAAAAGAAAACAAGCTCCTTGGATTGAGTGATTCCATGCATATTTAATGTCCTTTTTTTTTTTTTTTGGTTTGGTTTTTCGAGACAGGGTTTCTCTGTGTAGCCCTGGCTGTCCTGGACTCACTCTGTAGACCAGGCTGGCCTCGAACTCTCGAACTCAGAAATCTGCCTGCCTCTGCCTTCCAAGTGCTGGGATTAAAGGCGTGCACCACCACCCGGCTCCATGCATATTTTATATAGAAATTATTAACAAACTAAAGACATTGCTACAGTCTGACTTTCCTTTATAAAATCCCAGTACTGAGAAGGGGAATTGGGCACAAAGTCTCACTCCAACCAAGAAGCTATTTGCAACTGCTAGGTGCTGAGAACAAAATTTGGGTTTCGCTGAGTATATCATCAACCACAGTCCAGGGTAGGCCCCATGCTCAGGAGTGGCTAGCCAACATAAAACATACTCCATGTTGTTGTTGTTGTTGTTGTTGCTGCTGCTGCTGCTGTGTGAGTATGTGTGTGCGCACACGCGCGAGTGCACATGCATGCGCACGAATGTGTTTAAGAGAGAAAAAGAACATGAACTTGCATGGGTAGAAGGGAGTAAGGAGGATCTGGGAGGAGTTGGGGGGAGGGAAACGATATGATCAAACTATATTATATGAAACGTTTTAAAAATAAAATTTAATTAAAAATATTAAGTTCTTATTTTAGCAATTACATAAGATATGGCACTTATGGCAACTGAGGATGAGAGAAAATCAGCGGTTTTTATAATCAGGCTAGAAAATCAAGTGGTGAAGCACTTAACATATGTGGGGTTAGCTTCTGCTAGTGTGCTATAACACTTTCTTACTATAGAGTAAGACATAAGTAGGATAACAGAATGTGCCACCTCTATGCTGTCTTCTCATGTGGATATCTTAAAGCGTTAATGAACACTTACTAATGCTGTATCATGGACACATATGCTAGCAAAGTTAACAGGACAAGAGGAAGTAGAACCGTTCAAAGCCAGTTTATGTATCAATGACAAATCTGAAAAAGGACAAAGATTCTCACTCTTTACTTGAACTTGATCTTGAGACCTTGCTGCGTCTTCCTGTAAGGTGCTGGGATTGACAGGTTTGCATGGCCATGTCCAGCTCTTCTCCTAGTTCTAAGTCCTGTCCTTATGATGCAATGCCTCTTTTCTACAAGGGTCTCTGTGTTTATCTTTGATGTTAAGTAACATATTACAAAACAGAGGTTGATAGCCATAATGCAAGGTTAAACAATGAATAAATAAAATTGACTTGTTTCAATAAAGGTTCTAGTACAATTTCTTTGAGAAAAGGCATTAGTAAATTCTAGAGGCAGACTGGAACTACACACTTTTCTATTTTTCTACATCTATTTTAGTCCTTAATCTTCACTGTAATGCAGCTATTTTAGTAAACATATTATTGAACACCAGTAAAAATAATCAAACCATAACTAGGAATGCAGTACAGCCTCTCACAAATATACTTTTACTTGGAAACAGAATCCTCTATATTGTACAGGGTATTAAATTTATAGCAAGCTCACAATGTATCATAGAACACTTAAAAATTATGTGTAACAAAAATTACTAAGCAAAAAGGCAGATTTAAATATTAAGAACCAGAAAATCCAAACGTTGTAGAAATCTAACTCCTACACTCCATTATACAGCTGTGGAGTATAGTGGCATACACCTTTAATTCAGCACTTGAGAGATAGAGGCAGGTGGATCTCTGTGAGTTCAAGGACAGCTTGGTCTACACAGCATGTTCCAAGACAGCTAGAACTACGTAATAAGTTCTTATTTCAAAACAAACCCAAAAAATCAAAAAACAATACAAACATCATAACCAAATAAAAGAAGTTCCTAATTTCTAATATTACTAGTTTCGATTTACTTGAAACAAGATTAATTCCAAGCAGGATTTGTTAAGGTTTGTGAATAGTTTTAAACGATGCACTGTTAGTAGATGCTAAATTTCAATCACTGAAATCAATGTTTCTTATTCTTAAAAGGCTTACCTGCGCATTGGCTTTCCTTCCATGCACCATGAAAAGTATCCTTTCCCGTATTCTAAAGCCGTACCTTCGACAAGAGAAAAATAGTAGCTTACTAAAAACTGTTCGATTTCTCCAGCAACTTGTATAATCATTTCACTCATTTCGTCTGTAATCAGGAATCTTACATTCTAATATAAATTTTGTGTAGATGCACAATCATAATGTAATGCCTGTAAGATGACCATCATTAACTAAAGATGCTAAGGTGACAGATTATATGTAAGTGTGAAGGTTAGTGGGAAAGTAGTCAGGATCAAAGTAGTCATGATCGCTAGCCAGTGATATCTGTTCAAGATGCACTTGGGAGTTTTCTTGTTTTTTTAACTTCGCCATCAAGCATATTTGCAGAGTAATCACTTGATACCCACAGCAGTACTAGTTTAATGACTCGGATAGGAAACGCATTGTTTTAGCACTGGATCTGAAGGTTGGTAACTTATTCTGAAGTGACAAGCAGGCCAGAGGCGTTTGCCTTTAAAAACAACTCCACTTCCGACCAGCCCGGGCAGCTTGAACGAGGGCGGGGAAAGTAGTTTTAGACTACAACTCTCCCAAGCTCTCGTCTTAGTCGCCGAAATATTGTTCACCACCAGGATCTTGCTGGCTTCCAAAGGTAAAATGGGAGACACAGTGCTCGCTCCCTTAGAATTCCAAGTGAAGCTGTCCAGGATGCGGACGGAGCCCTAGCGTCCCCAGAAAGCACAGGCTTCCCCTGGCTTCAGGACACCCCGGCCGGCCAGCAGTAGCGCAGTCTGGAGCCTTGAAAGGCCCGACCAAAGAGCCCCACAGTCCCTTTGAGGCACTGACTGACAGGCAACCTAGAAAGCACTGCCCTGACCCCACTGGGCAGTTCTGCAAGTTGAGATCATAGATCTGCAAAGCGAGACCTGGGGCACTGCTCTCGGTCCCGTGCTCTAAGGCTCTAAGGCTCTGACTTACTGGCTTTGACACTTTTTTCTCTGCGGCACCCTTCGCTGCCTTCTCCGCCCTCTCTGCCTCCACCTCTGGAGCCGCTAGCGCAGGTAGGATGCGGCTCCCACAGCTATTTCCTTTCCCTGCACCCGCCCCGATCCAGAAACAGGAAGTGGTCCTATCACTAAATCCTTCCCATGGAACTGCACAAGTTAGGGCAAGTGGTTCCGGTGTGGCTCCGGAAGTAGCTGCGCCTTTCCCCGAGCGTTTCCCAGGACTGGTATCATTAGTCTATCTGATTTTTACAATATATTTAGAAAGAAACCAAATGAAATATGTATGAGATTAGGGTTACATTTTTGAGCATATCAGTAAAAGTCTGTTGCTGATTTTTTGAAAACTATAGTAGGCTTATCATTAACCAAAATTTCTTTAGCTGATCTTTACTTGACATCTACAGACTATGCAGTTGTTTCTGATAGGAAATATGCCTCTTATTAATAAACTTGTAATGGGGGATGATTGATCTTTAAATCCTATTTCTAACTCCAGTTCTATGATAAACTTTGTCATTTTGGTCAAGTTTTTTTCTGCACATGTACCTGTGATATATAAGTAAATAATATATGTACTAGTAACAGCTATGGATATTCCATTTATTATCAAACACTTAATATATAACATTGTGTATTAGTTTATCGGTTCTAATATCTCTTTTATTGAAGAAGGATTTATTACCATTTTTCCAAGTGGTGGTACCAAAGCATTGCATTTCAGATAGTACTATTCCAGTTGGTACCAATGCATTATGTAACTTACAAAAGGGCAAGGGTACCTGTGGAACACCTTTTTAGGATGCATAGCTTGTAAGGGTTCGAGCCACGACTTGATGCCATGTACAGTGGTTCTATATTCTGGCTGCAATTATGTTGTGCCTTCCTCCAGAGAGATTCAAGGATTCTTGTTGGTCCATATTAGTGGTACTTTCAACTTTAATTTCTTGCCAATCTGATGGGTATAAAATGGTTTAGATGTACATTTCTCTGATCCATTGTAATGACATATGTGCACCTCTCAGGTTTCTTTTATGTGGATTGTCTAAAAACCATCTTCAAAGTGACTCAGATTCTCCCAAAATACGAGTTATGACTTTAATTCTTTATAGCTACGCATTTCAATACCAAGGGAGTTATAAAAACATTAAAGGATGACAGTAACTAAAGATAGGTTCTTAAGCCTATAGCTAGGGTAAAAGTAGTGTTTCCTATTCTTATCAACCCATTGATTAATTTTTAACCTACTACCCACTGTAATCTGGGCTGTGCTTCAGCTACTCCACTTTTTCTTAAAGGGGAAGAGTTCATTGTGAATCAGCTTTTCATACTTATGTCAAGACCTATTGAAGTATACATGAAAGTAAGCACGTGGAAAACCTGGCATTTCCAATTATAGAACTCCTGCAATCCCATTAAGTCTTCATCTTAGGGGATCCTGAATTTCTAGTTGAAAATATTCTTAGAATTGGTTTTTATAATGTGTGATACCAGGGCAGTAAACAATACTGTAGGAGCCAGTGAGCTTAACTTTTAGATTCAGTTAAAAATGGTGTCCTGTTTGTCATGTATAAAGTACATTGATTCCAAGGTTTAGTCATAAACAAGATTCACAAGACTCTTTTTGTTTTGTCAAATCTTCATTCTTGAGGAAATAGACATTATAAAACGAAACCACAAATTACATGGTTGTTTAATTATAATATCAGTACAACTGAAAGTGATGTACAGGATTAACATTAAGAAAATATAGCAGGGAACCAAAACCTGGTCTCAGTGATTGGGGAAAGTATGATTGGCAGCACTTAAGATATTCCTCAGTGTTCTTTGTCCCCAGTAATTGGTACCTTATGCATGTAGCCATCTCCTTTTCTGCCATTATGATGTATTATAATATATTAAGATAATGGGGTGTAGTTTCCCAACATGAGATGCTATGTTGTTTGGACATTCCAGTCACCAGAATGAGATCAACAAACTTCTTTTCTTTATAAAGTATATAGTTATAGCTATTTTGTTGTAACAACCCATGGATCTCTATGATGGAGAAACAGAAGATCTTTGTCCTAGTGCTAACTTCATGATCTCAAGCAAATGCTTTATTCTAACTTCACTTTTCTTATCTATACATTGATATTTCACTCCTTACATCTTTCTGAGCCAAAAGTTATTTGTAGAGGTCAGGGATATAACTTATTTTTTAAAGTGCTCATCTTGTATGTGTGCAGCCCTGGCTTCAATCCCCAGCAAAGTTCTATTGGAACTTCTGAGGTTGTGTTGTGTAACAGAACTTTTCATGGGGAGAAGTAAAACACATTATCTGATCACCCTATAGGTGATATAGGGAACCCACAACAGACCATAGCATGGGCACCACCCAAAGTCCAACTTGGTGAACCAATGAATTTTATTAGTATTACTTTCAGGAGTATAGGTAAGGGGTTACTCACATGAGCAGAACTGACAGCTGTGCCACCAAGATCTACACCAGTGTGTAGTGCATGAGTGACAGCTCACAAATTTGGGAACCTAGAGCACACTGCACAACCTTTGGGCAGGTCAACGGCTTGAAGAGTATCCTGTCCTAGGTGCCACAGTTGATCTAAACCTTTTCCAGCAGCTGTGTTGGTTTCTGCTTTCCAGGCAGCTGGTCTTGTCTGAAGCACTTCTTTGTAGTTCTTCTCCTCTGAGAGTCTTCTTTGCAACTTATTTAAGTTATTTGTCAGCTTATTTAAGTCATCTTGGCAGCTGGACTCATCTAAGGGTCTTCTTTGCAGTTCTTTATTCTTCAGTCTGAGCAGAACTCTCAGCTTTTTTTCCTTCCTCTGGCAGTGAGGGCCCTAGTGAATTTAGTCAGTTTCAGGGACTTCCTTAAGCTATTTTGAATTATTTACTTTCTTGCTTAAGGAACTTCTCTGCAGGACTGGATGTTTCAATCCTAGACGAAACTGTTACACAACAGGTTGTAATGAAACATTAGAGGCCTCAAGTTGACATACTAAGGCTGGGTCATTATTTGGAATATAAATAATGAAAGTGTACAAATAGAATAAGAAAAGATGGGTGCATTTCTTGAAGAGAGAAACACCTCCTTGACTATAACTGATTTTTTTAAAGGCTTGTACAGTGGGGGGATGGATCAGTGGGTAAAGTGTTCATAGTATAAGCATAAAACTCTAAGTTACTTGAATGGATATTTATACTAGGTATGAATTTACCTATTCTGGATGCAGTGCTTCTGCCAAACCTCCCATCGATAGCTGTGCAGAGTGCTTTATCCATCATCATAGTATTTCACCTAAATTACTTCTTACCAAGGACTTCACTTTACAAAGATGTGTAGCAGTGTACTGTTGTTACCTTGTACTCCACCATCCTGAAGCAACTGGCTTGATAGGGTGATGGAATGGCCTTTTAAGAACACAATTACAGTGACTATATGATTGCAGTAGCCTGGGAGAAGAGGGGGCAGTATTCTCTAGAAGACTGTCCATACACCGAGTCAGCATCCAATGTATGGTATTCTTTGTCCTATAGTCAGGATTCATAGGTCCAGAAATCAAGAGGTGGAAATACCAATAATAGCACAATCTGCGTTAGTCATGATTCTCTAGAGGAATAGGAGTAATAAAATGAATATATATTACAAAGCATAAGCAGACAGAGATTTGGTATAATGACCACATCAGACCCCTGGGCAGTAACTCAGGGGTAAGAAAGGATTGTGCTGCCAACTTTATGTCTACAGTATAATTCTTCCTGATAGAATCTTCCAATTCTAGAAGTTGCAGAGGTCCAGTACCATAGTCGAAGAGGTCCTTACTTCCTCCTCATTCATTAACATAGAAGCCGAAGCATGCCTAGAAACTAGGTTATCCTTTGCCAAACCTCTGATACCAGGTGGAAGGGGAAAAAAGAGGACCCTGTTCAAAACCTAGACATTGTCCAGCAACTGCTGAAACCACTGCAAATGCAGGACCTTTAGAAAAGAAGTGTTTTTGACCTCTTCTTGCAAATAAAGGCACTGGGTGTTTTACTGAGTTCAACTAGGAACTGGTATGTTAGCCTCCAGCTCTCATCTGATTTTCATTTTATCAGAGAGGCCAAATCAGAGGGTTAGCAAACAGAGGAGCAGTCCACTGGAGCACACTGATTATGACTTCACTATCATTACTGTCCAAACTGCCTAGGAGGCCCTGACATCAAGCACATGGACAGTCTTAAGCACCACAGGACTTTATATGCTATATACACAAGTGCTCATCTGTTCATGAGGGCAGTACAGGAATCATGTGCATCTCCAGGTGTGTTTAAAGCAACACACATTACATGATCAGGCTCTGTATCTTCTGCCCAGAGTTTCAGAACTGGTCTTGGCTATTCTTTCAAAAGATCCAGAATTCTTAAATTCGTCACTGTGGGTGAATTTTTAAATGTTGTGATTTAAGGGAAGTTAGACTTTTGTCTGATTTAAAAAAAAAACTTAGCTTATTTCTAAGACAAGAGACAAGTATATATTATTGCCCTGGTAGCTGTCAGCCTCTCTTATGCTGCCTATTGAAATGCTAGATGTGAACAGGGCAGGCTGTTCCCAGGTTCTCTAGGAAAGCAGAAAGCCAAGGTATCATATTATTTTGTCTTTAATTAGCTAAACACCTAAATCCTTCCTGCCATGGGTCTCTGAGAACTCCAGATAGAACTCCACAATGAAGATCTAATGGCCGTCAAAGCAAAATCTCAAACAAGAATCTATTAGGTGTACACAGATCCCTTGAGTGATGGTCTCTTGCTTGCTAGCATCAGATTGACCAAGAAAATTTCCTTCAGTTGAATTATTAGGTAGTGCACTTATTTTACTGGTGTGGTGGTTTGAATATGCTTGGCCCAGTGATGTGGCCTTGTTGGAGGAAGTGTGTCACTATGGGGATGAGGAGACCCTCCTCCTAGCAGCCTGGAGGACAGTCTTCTCCTGTTGGCCTTCAGATCAAGATGTAGAACTCTCAGCTCCTCCAGCACCATGTCTGCCTGGATGCTGCCATGCTTCCTGCCATGATGATAATAGACTCTGTAGCTGCCTGCAGCCACGGACCAACTGGATTCTCCGGAAAGGGGGGCTGGAAATGAAAAAGGAACGGAGGGCCAGAAAAGATGAAGCCAAGACAAAGTTCTCTGATCAAGGCTCAAAGTTTAATGTTCAGCTCGGAATTTAAAGGGAAAGCCTCTCCAAACCCCTTCTTGTTTCAGCCGGAGATGGATGGGGGAACCCATCCTTTGCCACTGCTGGAAGTGTCTCAGGCAAGCTGAGCTTGCAGTCTATTCTTTTAAGTTTCTGTAGCAGGCTGTACATGCAGCCAAGATTGGTAACTCCACCTAAGACCTATTATTTGGTCTATTGTGGTAAACAAGGTCTTTCAGGCCTGCTCAAGGCTTGCGGGAGGGCACAGGACTCAACCTCAGAACTTGTAAGCCATCCCCAATTAAATACTGTCCTTTATAAGAGTTGCCTTCGTTATGGTATCTCTTCACAGAGATGGAAAACCTAACTAAGATAACCAGCAATAATCCAGATTTCACACCTAAGCATAGAAGACTCTCAAGTGTGTAGAACCTCTTTCTGCCACAGAAGCATGGCAGTGATGAATGTTCAGTTTTGTTGGACTCTAAGATCCAACCCAGGGGATGTGCTCCCACAGAAACACACACGGACAGGACTCACTGCAATCACATGAGGTTTGGTTTAATGAAGCTAGTGCACTAGGACTCTCTCGCATGCAGGCAAGAGAGCCGAACAAGAGCTGGGTACAGTATTTATGGGTACAGTACAGTTCACGAGGGCAAACCATAAAGTCTGACCTTTCCGGGTTTGGTACCTAGGTGACTAAGATTATGACAGAATGTCCTCCATTTGTCCAGGTTTATTACGTTAAGGGCTCAGCTTCCTGATTCCTGGAATGTATCTGCACTCTGGGCTCTCCTCACCTGCAGGTGGGTTCCCTCCCCTGTGGTCTGAGGAATGTTAATCAGCTTCTCCCTTCCTCCTCTGAATGTTAATCCAGCAAGTGTCCTCTGACCAAGGAATGTGCCCCTCCTGGGATGTGTCCTGGGACAGTGGGATTCTTTTAATCTTAAATTCAAACCGAGAGCCGAAAATCCTACATTTAGACCCAAAAGTCTTACAGCTTGTTTTAACTACTTTTAGTTTGTTTCTGAATTTTGAGTTGTATCCTCCTGGGCTCCCAATTTACCCAGAAATGGCCTTGGTTCCTCATCCAGCTATCTGTACTCCTTTGCTCAGTGGCTTCTCAGTCTTGTTTCTGATAAATTAACAATTATAGCTATTTTGGTACCTACTTATCACCTATCAAATAAGCAGGTGTCTGGAATTGGGCAACTTGCTTTGCTGACATAACTGTGGGGGAAGGGCTGGTGTGTGCGTGTTTGTGTGTGCACGTGCACATACACATAAAAATGATAAAAATTTCTATGGAGAGAAACTTGGCAAATTCTAGCCAAATTACATTTGCTTTCCTTTTGATCTCATGATTCTGTCACCATGGAATTAGTTGCAGAAAGAAAAGGTAAATGTGAAAAGAAGTGAGAATAAAAGGTTAGGCACAAGGTTATTCACTGTAGGACTCTAAGAAATAGCAAAAATAGCAGAACAGCAAATGAGCAGCCTCTCAGTAGGGGACTGATTAAATAGACTGTGGGATAACCCTATAATGGTCATGTACCATAAAATAAGAAATGAGAAAGATCTATTAATATTCTTCAAGTGTATTGTGAAAACCAAACATCTCCATGCTCAATTAACCTCATTTTGGAGCCTGGGTTGAAGGAGCCTATCATGGTGGGAACAAGTGCTAGGTGACACTTGTCACCTCATAGCTTAGAAACAGTTGGCAAGTCTGAGCAGTCAGAATATTCCCTTCAGGAGTATGACCCCGTGACCTAATCATTATAATTAGTAAACTCAGCCCCATAGCAGCATCTCTAAGCATCTAGCTGGTCTATTAAGAAGAACCACCACTGAGCTTATCAGTGACTCTGGTACCACTCTCAATGTGGCCTTGCTATTTTGGTAAAGGGACCCCCACACAGAATGTGGCTGTCTTGTTAATCTTCTGCTTGCATAGACTAGCCCTAGCATACTCAATTCTTTGAGCCTTTAAATACTTTCTTCTACTTCTATAGCATCCCTGGCACATGCCTCTAGCCCTATTCACAAATCATCACTTTCTCATGCTTACAGAAGCAATCCTAGTGGCATATTTGCATTAGGATTAGATCCCACTTCACAAGAGAATACTTCCAGAATAATTATACTCTCTTACTCAATTTTATATTCTGTGCCTCTTACTCTAGCACCCCTGTAATGTATAATCTTCTAGATCCTTGGCTTCTCTGAGAAGCAGTCTCTATTATGGAATGAATTGTGTCCCTGAAACTTAACAGTCTCTCTGTTGACCTCTAACTTTGAGTACCTCAGGATTATGTTTGGAGACAAGCCCTGATGTAGTGTGACTGGTGTCCTGGCTTGCAGAGGGATTCTGAACAAAGACATAGACATAGAGGTTATATACAGACACTGGAAGCTAATGGCCATCTAGGCACCGAGGATGGATCCTTCCCTCAGACCTTTAGCCTGCTAACACTTTTTTTTCTGCTATTTGCTATTAATTCTTTTACTTTGGATTCTTACATTTTTAATAAACTCACGTTTTCATTTTTTTCTTTTTTCTTCTATGTATTTATTTATTTATTTATTTATATTTATTTATTTATTTATAAATGTTAATCAAAGGCTTTATAAGTTTGGTTATGCTCAATAACAAGATAATCATACAATCAGAAGTGTAACCCAATACCCAACCTAGATATACCAACTATCTTTGACTGGCAGAGACAGTCTTCATGTTCCCCCTCCCCTCTCTCTCCTCTCTGTCTCCTAGCTCCTCTTCCTCCTCTCCTTACTCCTCCTCTTCTTCTCCTTACTCCTCCCACATTAGCTCCTCCTACATATAACCCTTCCTGTTAAGATAAAACTTTTCTCTCAAAATACAACTAGAGCATAGCTATACCAATTTGTATTAGTAAGGTACAAGATAGATGTAATACCCAGTCCAACATTTTGTTGACTAACCAGAACCTCTGTCACCTCTCCTAACTAAAAGAATTAGTTCTGAACCTGGCTTTTTTCTTGGCTTTAGAATGAATGTCAGCTGAAAACCATCCTCTCAAGTCTTTTCTCTCAAAGTAAATAGCTGGGATTGGCTATGAGACTATAAGTCTTCAACCCCGTCAGAAATTCAGAATGACTGAATTAACTGAAATTATGGGAAACACAAAGCATAGCTTCTAAAACTTAGCCAATTTATAGAGACTGCTGAACACCTGGATAGTCCCTATACCATAAAACATTGGAGAACCCAATTTTCATCCTTCTGGCCCAGGATCATCTGACAGACCTAGTGATGCAGAATTATTAAGGGCTGATTACTGTCTCGAAAAACCAAAAAAAAAAAAAAAAAAAGGCTGATTACTCTGTCTTGGCAGATATAATCAGTCGACTATTCTGAAAATGTGTCCTTTTCAGGGCAGTAATTTGTCTGTAGATGAAAAGAGGCAACTCTTGCCTAGTGCTGTCTCCCCACAACTGGAGTAACTCCAAAGACGCTCAATTTCTTCTTAGTATCCAAGACAGGAAGCTGTCAGGAGCAGATAGGTCTCTAATCAAAATGAACCTTAATACAGAAATGTTTGTAACATCAATTCTGTGGACTTCTGACATTTTGAAAACCAACTATCCATGTAAGGCAATCTGGACTGTTGTCTGTTAACTCCTCTCAGCTATTTCTAAATAAAATGTAGAAAACACCCTAACAATAAACTCAGAGCCATGAATTTGCTATAGGCCCTTAACTCACAGGCTAACCATCTCAAATCAGTTTAAAAAGTTAAATAAGGAATGGGTCTAAGCCTTATATTCCTAAATGTGTTATATAGGCACAATGCCTATGAAAGTAACAATATTAATCTTACTTCTATATCAATAAGAAACTCATACCAATGAAAACCTTAAATTTGAAATCAAAGTAAATTTTGTACCATTTAAGAAATTATAACTTTAGCTTAATAATGATTATACAAATTTCTACCAATATGTTATGGCTATGCAATAAATCCTAGCTATTCCTCCCTGTTCCAACAGAACCACTACTTTTCCCTAGAAAGACAGCCCAATATTAACCACCTCAGTCCCCAAGCCCAGGGAATAGGGGCGCCAACTCTTCATTAACTTCTTCAAGCTGATTACAGGTGTTGAGATATTAGAAGAGGGGTGGGGGGAAGAGTAAATTGATAAACCTCTGACATCCGTGTCTTCACTGCATTCAGCTGAGACTCCAGGACATCAGAGGTTCGAGCAGGTCTGCTCAGCTTGCTTGATGAGTAGATACACCAAGGCTGTGTATTCTGCAATATACAATTCTCAAAACAAATTTTAGTATCAAGATATTTTTTGTTTGAATTCTGGAATCTAGTCTTCTGGTGGCCTGTCTCTATCATATCTAATCTATATTATTCTGGGAGTTTCTATGAGGGTGTGCTCCCATCATCCTCCCATTCCCACCTCCCTGGTCTCAAATTCCCCAACACTAGAGACTCCAAACTATTGGGTACCAAGGCCCTCTACTTCCACTGATGCCTGACAAGGCCACCCTCAACTACCTATACAGGTGGAGCCATGAGTCCCTCCCTTTGTGTTCTCAGGCTGGAGGTTTTAGAATGGCTACTCCAGCTTGTTTCTTAGGACCATTTGCTTGAAAATGTGTTTTCCAGCCTTTTACTCTAAGGTAGTGTCTGTCTTTGTCACTGAGGTGGGTATCCTGTATGCAGCAAAATGCTGGGTCCTGTTTACATATCCAGTCTGTTAGCCTATGTCTTTTTATTGGGGGAACTGAGTCCATTGGTGTTAAGAGATATTAAGGAACAGTGATTGTTGCTTCCTGTTATTTTTGTTATTAGAGGTAGAATTATCTTTGTGTGGCTATCTTCTTTTGGATTTGTTGGAAGAGGATTACTTTTTTGTTCTGTCTAGGGTATAATTTCCCTCCTTGTATTGGAGCTTTCCCACTAATATCCTTTGTAATGCTGGGTTTGTGGAAAGATATTGTGTAAATTTGGTTTAGTCATGGAATATCTTGGTTTCTCCATCTATGGTAATTGAGAGTTTTGCTGGGTATAGTAGCCTGGGCTGGCATTTATGTTCTCTTAGGGCCTGTATGACATCTGTCCAGGATCTTCTGGCTTTTATAGTGTCTGGTGAGAAGTCTGGTGTAATTCTGATAGGTCTGTCTTTATATGATATTTGGCCTTTTTCCCTTACTGCTTTTAATATTCTTTCTTTGTTTTGTGCATTTGGTGTTTTGATTATTATGTGACGGAAGGAATTTCTTTTCTGGTCTAGTCTATTTGGCATTCTGTAGGCTTCTTGTATGTTTATGGGCTTCTCATTCTTTAGGTTAGGGAAGTTTTCTTCTATAATGTTGTTGAAAATATTTATTGGCCCTTTAAGTAGGGAATCTTCACTCTCATCTATACCTATTATCCTTAGGTTTGGTTTTCTCATTGTGTCCTGGATTTCCCGGATGTTTTGTGTTAAGAACTTTTTGCATTTTTCATTTTCTTTGACAGCAGTGTCAATATTTTCTATGGTATCTTCTGCACCTGAGATTCTCTCTTCTATCTCTTGTATTCTGTTGGTGATACTTGCATCTATGACTCCTGATTTTTTCCCTAGGTTTTCTATCTCCAGGGTAGTTTCCCTTTGTGATTTCTTTATTGTTTCTACTTCCATTTTTATGTCCTGGATGGGTTTGTTCAATTCCTTCACCTGTTTGGTTGTGTTCTCTTGTAATTCTTTAAGGGATTTTTGTGTTTCCTCTTTAAGGGCTTCTACCTGTTTACCCGTGTTCTCCTCAAATTCTTTGAGAGTGTTATTTATGTCCTTCTTAAAGTCCTCTATCATCATCATTAGAAGTGATTTTAAATCTGAATCTTGATTTCCTGGTGATATGGGGAATTCAGGAATTTCTAGTGTGGGAGAACTAGGTTCTAATGATGCCAAGTACCCTGGGTTACTGATGCTTATGTTCTTGCGCTTGCTTTTCACCATCTGGATCACCTTAGCACTACCTGTCCTGTCTCTGACTGGAGCCTGTCTTTCCTATTATCTTGGTTGTTTCAGAACTGTGTGGGGTGGGTGTTACTACTGGGGTTAGAGCTGGGGCCCAAGATCTGCTCAGTGCTCTGGCCCAGATCGGAAGGAACCAGTGCTCTGGACCAAGAGTGAATTCCCGGGTCCTAGTGGGTCCCAGTTACTCCCTGTTTGGGGCGAGTGCTGCTGTCTCCTTACCTAAGATGCTGCCTGGGTTAGAGCTCCTGGGTTTTTCCTCTGGATTTTGTGAGACTGGGTGCAGAGCCTGGGATCTGCTCAGTGCTCGGGGCCCAGACTGAAGGAAAACTCACTTTTTTAAAATGCAGGATTTTATTTATTTATTTAGTGTGAATCATTTTCTGTAAAGAACAAGGTGTCAATAAATAGAATGTTGTCTGAGGCCTGGTTTTCAGAGGATCCACTAGATACATGAGATTTTTCCAATACCATTTCCCCCATCACTGACTGTATAATTGAAATAGATATACTTCTGCATTTGATGTGATCCTCACATTGGTTCCCTGGACGGCAGGCTAAGAATGATCATAGTTGGGAAGGCCGAGTGGACTCCCTTCCCACAGCACAGGAGTAAAACAAAAGCAATATTGCATCCAGGGGAGGGGAGAAATGATAGAAATTTGTGTCACTTAAAGACCCAATGGATACACGGGTCCTGAAGTCTCATCTCACCTGCTGGGTTTGCTATCCAGACCTGACAGTAGGCAAATGGATCCTGGAAGATGTGCACGTACTGTGCAAACTCGTCCATGTAGTAAGCTCTTATGGCAAAGTGGTATTCTGTTATAGGCTATTAGCACAATCTCAGGAACATGGCATGAAGCTATCATCAGAGAGCTATTTCTTCATTGGAGAAAGATAAGAACAGTTTACATTCATTTGAAATGGACAAATACAAATCTTTACAGTCTTACAACTCCTGACACAACATAATTTGAATAAATCCAAACTAGCTAGAAATTCCACAAAGTATCACACTGATCCATTCTGTCAGCACTAATAAGGCCTCCCAAAATAAAATGTGGATGATATATTGATAAGTTAATGAGAAGTATGCTTTAGAAGGTAAGTTAAACTTGTGGACACCCAGAGGACCTCCCTACATCTATATAATTTTAAGATCTGTCTGTCTGGAGTATGTTAAGACATCCCATACATAGGACAGGACAACTTTTGTACCTTCCACAAAGCCTGGTATGCCTTTTCATATAGGAAGCTGCTTCTACTCATTAGTGGTTGACTTAAAGGTTTAAAACTTTGTTTTCACTCAATACAAAACAGAAATGGGGCTTTGTTGAGGTACCATATGATCCAAGACATCCTTCTGTATTGGAAGTGCCAGTGGGGAGAGCTGCAGAGATGACCCATTGGGTAAAGTGCTTGTGTATTGCAGGGACCTATTTTCAGATCCCTGCTACCCACAGAAAAAGCCAGACATGGTGGTGTTTGCCTACAGTTTCAACAGTGGGAGATAGAGGAGAATCCTGAAGGCTTGCTAGGCAGCCAGTCTAGTCAGCCATTGATCTCTAGGTTCAGTAAGAGATGTTGTCTCAAGAAGTAAAGTCATGTTAACCACTTACAGAGATGCTGTCAGTAAGTACTGGTAAACTTGCTTGCTTTTCTGAGTTATAACCCCAAAGCACAATTTTCACCCCACCTCTTTTTATTCTAACCATGCTTTCCTTATCCCTCTGACTCTTTCTTTGAAGCTACCCAACTTCCACCTTGCAATAGTTTGCCACCCTGTTTGCTAACCTCCATTGCTGAATTTTCCAGCTTTTAAATTTTCCTAAAAATCAAAATTAACTTTATGTGTGTAAGTGTTTTGCCTGCATGCATGTCTGTGTACCGTGTGTGTGTGGTGCCTCTGAGGCCAGAGGATGGTGTCAGATCATCTGGGAATGGAATCCCAGATGGTTGTGAGCTTCCATGTAGGCACTGGGAATCAAACCTGGGACTTCTGAAGTCAGTGCTCTTAACTGCTAAACCATCACTCCATCCTTGAGTTTATTGGCTTTCTTGAACTCTAATTCAAAAGATCATGACCTTTTTTTTTTTCTCCTCTTCATTTCCCTCTTCCCAGCAGTATTCCTGTCCTGCTGTTTCTTTTAAACTCTAATAAAACTATCCTTGATCTGAGAGAGAGAGAGAGAGAGAGAGAGAGAGAGAGAGTCAGGATGGGGAGCAATGGAGGGAGACGTCTTACACCAAGCTCTGACCACCATTTGAACATGAGTGAATACATGCAAGCATCACACGTACATGCACATAGCAGTAATGATAAGAAGATTTCTGTGGAAAGTTTGTCAGAGTCTAATGGGTAACATATTGTAGACCCTCTTATTAATTACTACACTATGTTACATTGGGAGTATCTTTCTTGAACCAGCTCATCAGGAACCATCACTGTACAAAGACATGAATCCTAGATTGTAAAATATAGAAATACAATCTTTTTAAAGAAAAATTTAATTGATATTTGGAAGATATCTTCCCAAGGGTGAAAAAAAATTAATTTCTGCCAGTTGGGAAACTCTTTTCCCACCGTAATTGTGGAGATAATATAGTTTCTGGAGTTGTGAGTGGTGTTTATATTGTCTGCTCTTAAGGGCCTCACTGTCTTGGCTGAATCTCCAGCATTAGAAGCCATAGGTTGTTGCTGAGATGTTTTTGTACATGTGTATTTGCCCCCCTCAGAGCTAGCAGCTTCTTCTGGTGTAGAGCTCTTCTGTCAAGCTTGGGAGAATGTGGCTAGAGGTTGGGGGGGGATTGTGAATTTTTATCCAGATTTTTCATCACTGTGCTAAAATACTGGAGAAAGGCAACTTAAGGGAAGAAAGAAAAATTTTGGTGTCTGATTGTCAAGGTTTCTATGTCTGTCTTTTTCCGGACCTGCATAGCAGTGTGCGGAAAGATGTTGTGCATCTAATGGCACTCAAGAAGCAGAGAGACAGACAGGAAGGGGCTATGAACAACATAAACCCTTCCAGGGCACCCCCATACCTCCCCGCCCCCCAGTGACCTACTTCATCTCTGTTCCACTTCCTGTTTCACACACCTCCATCAATGACATCAGAAGATGAGTCCATTGAGGGTCAGAGCCCCAACAGTCGTTTTTTACTATTTTGTTCCACCAGCCTCGGACCAAGTCTTTAACGCTTGGGCTTTTTTGGGTAACACTACATAGGAGTGAGTCTGCTGTACCCTGGCCAGTCGTACTTGAGCCACAAATCTCCTTCAAAATCCATTTCTAACCTTATCTACCTAAATGCACCACACAGTTGCTACTGTCATGAGCTCAACCCGAGACCAGGATCTGGTTACTTTACGTTTCTCAAATCTATTAGTTTCTGCTCTCCTACATAGTGCTAGCATTCAGAGCATTAAAAACAACCTTTGAGAAGCTGGGGCTGCAGAGATTGCTCAGCGTATACTGCATTTGAAGATCTGAATTGTACCCCCAGCACCTATGCCAGGCTATTCACAACTGCCAGTAACTCCAACTCCAAGGGATCCGACACCCTCTTCTGGCCTCTGATGGTATGTGCACTCATATGCACGTACCCCACCTCTCACTCCCAGACACACAAATGCACATATTTAAAAATAAAAATAAATCCTAAAAAAAATCTATTTAGAGCCAACTGTACATCTGTAATTCCAGGTGATCAAAGCAAGATTACTGCCCTTTTGATGCCAGCTAGATTTTCATAGTGAGTTCTAGGCATGGTCTGGGCCAGATAGAAAGAGCCTGATTCAAAAATCAAAACCAGGGCTGACAAGGTGACTCATCAGGTAAAAAGGCACTTGCTGCAGAGCCTGATGACCCGAGTTTGACCCTTGGCACCACCTTTGTGGAGAGAACCTGTTCTGCAGGCTATCCTGTGACCTTCACATGTTGTGGCAGGAGGGTGCGCCTGCTCCAATAAATGTGTAAAAAACCAATTCGAAGCAAACAGCAACAGTGAACAACTCTGACTTTTACTCAGCTCCACGTAAAGCTTTTAAGAAATATTTATACTTGCAAATTCTTTGCAGCCTCTAAAAAATTAAAAATAAAATTGCATTTGTTTATGTACTATGTCATCTTTTATCCAGTTATTAAAAACCACAAGCCTCCCTCAGAAAAAGACTACACTGAAAGCAGAACATATTAAAATGCTGTGTTCAAACCTAAGGTATATCTGACTTCTTACCACCAACATCTGAAGGAAATGGCCTTCAGTCTAGCAGATCTGCTAAGTGGTGGCTATAAGAATAAGCCTGCAGCCCACAGAGCATCTGGCTTGCGTCTCTGTCTATAATGTCACATTCTAAAATTCTGGCCACTACATCCTTGTTGAATAAAAAAAAAAAACCCTTCACATTTAAAAATTAAAATTTCAGTCAGGTGGTGGTGGCACAAGCCTTTAATCTCAGCACTTGAGAGGCAGAGGCAGATGGATTTCTGTGAGTTTGAGGCCAGCCTGGTCTACAGAGAAAGTACGAGGACAGTCAAGGCTATATAGAGAGACTGTCTTGAAGAACAAGCCAAAAAGAAATTTGAGATTTCATCTTTTTTACATTATAGAACATCAGCATGATAATGGTTGATATTTTGCTTGGGCCTTAAGCCATGCATTCATTTTTATTTTGTTTGGTTTTTGAGACAGGCTATCATTGTGTAGCCCTGGCTAGCCTCAAACTCACAAAGATCTGTCTTTGCCTCTTCTTCCTCAGTGCTGGAACTAAAGTAATGTGCTACTATACCCTGAAAACATTTATTCTTGTTTTTAAAGACATGATTGAGTTCATTGAGTATCATGCCTTTTATTTACTTATTTTAAATTTTTTATGATTTATTTTTGTGTATGTGCCTGTGTGTGTATATGTATATTTGCCTAAGGAGGCCAGAGAGGGGAGGTTCCCTGAAGCTGGAGTCTGAGGCAGTTGTAAGCTGCCTGCTGTAGGAGCTGGACTCTAACTGCAAGAATAAGTGCTCTTAACCACTAAGCCCTTTCTCCAGGCTTCAAACATTGATTTTTTAAAACAGATATTCATCTTCAGCCCACATGCTGAGCCCTTCAGGAGTATTGCCTCTTTTTTTAACGATTTCATTGTAGAAACAAATGATTGTTTCCCTTTAACTTCAGAACAAAACTTCCTGGTTTTCTCTCTGCCAAGCCACGGGAACATGTATATTGCTTAACAAGTAAGGTGGTAATTCTCTGCTGGTTTTTCACCAATTTTCTCCTCGTTCTACCCACCCTCAGAGCTGTTTTGGATTTTACATTTCCGAATTAAAAAAAGAATCTAACACATATAATTTCTAAGTTCCTTCTGCCCCTACCTAGTTGGCATTTATGAGTTGTCAGGAACAGTCAGTCAGTCTAGGTGACACTAAGTTTAACTATATGAGTTCCCCCAAATAACTAGAAAGTTAAGCAAGATGTTTATATATATGTTTTATATATATATGTTTTTCTTATATAGAATTCACACTCATATTTTCAACACCCCCCCCCAAAAATTCACTTAAAGGCAAAAGAAGAGACCATTAAAGAACGTGCACAGTTCATTTTTTTTATTAAATTTTTAAAGTAGTTAAACTCAGATCTATTACAGAAATTTTTACAAAATAAATCACCTTCATACTATCATCAGAACATTGATTTTTCCTTACTCGAAGAATTCCTCTGGCTTTTCCACTCTACAGTCCTCTGCCTTGACATCCCTGATCTTCCCACCCAGCTAGAACCTGGGCTCTGGGTGAGGCGCGGCTGCGCGAAGTGCGCCGTCACCGTGGTAACCGCGGAAGCCTGGGCCCTGGGTGAGGTGAGTAGGAGTCCTGGTGCTGAGGTCCAGGGTGGACGGTGGGGGGGTGATAGGGCAGAATAGACGCGCATCATCGTTAAGGGTTGCTGGCGGCAGGGGCTGCTGTGGTGGGCGTCATGGATGAGGATACATTGGAATGTATCCTCAGCTATTGTGTGTCCGGTGGGTTTTGCGCATCCTACCCCGGCTTTGATCATCCCACCGCAGCAAAAGGGCGGAGCAGAAGGTCGAGGGCGATTCTGGTGGAAGGGAGAACTCTCAAGCCCCTCGGGTGAACCGCGGTCCTCTTTCCACGTGACCGGTTAGCACGGAAAAGCTGGCACTCCGTGTGAGGGTTCCCAGGCCTTCGCTCCGCGTTGAATCCTGGGTGCTTAGAGCTGACTTTGCCGAGTGAGGATCGGCCCCTCTGTGAACTGGGACTTAAAAATCTTTAGGAAACACTTACTATCTTTTTTTTTCTTTTTGAATAATTCAACTGGCTAAAAGAGCCTTTGGAGTCGACTCCACTACAACTTCGGGAAGCTTCATCTGTGTCATTCCTCTTTGTTTATAGGATTCGGATATCATCACCATTAAGCCTCCTTCTACCTTGTTACTGAAGTATCACCCCTCTAGGAAAGCCCTTCTGGGACCTTCTACTCCCAGTTTGCTGTCGCTGCCCTTCCTCTGTATAAGCTCAGCCTATAGCCCTTGCTGCGGTTACTGATTAGACTGTGGGTTGGCAACCAGGCCTGTGTAATTTTCTATTTTTGGTAGTTTGCAGCCTCTAAATGTTGCCGTTGTGTAGTCAGGAAGTTTCTAGACCTCCCGCAACCATTTAGTAAGTCAGAGCAGGTTATGTACTCATTTCATTGCTCTCGTTGGGCTGAACTTTTGCAGTACTGGTACAATTAGCCATTGTTTTTTTTTTTTTTTTTTTTTCGAGTCAGGGTTTCTCTGTGTAGCCCTGTGGAACTCACTCTGTAGACCAGGCTGGCCTCGAACTCAGAAATCCTCCTGCCTCTGCCTCCCAAGTGCTGGGATTAAAGGCGTGCGCCACCACCGCCAGGCACAATTGGCCATTGTTTTGTGCCTCTCTAATTTGTCGAACACGTATCTAGGATTGTTGGATCAATTATATTGAAACCATCCAGTTCCCAGCTTATTCCTTATCGTTCAGCACTTTTTGGTAAACATCCTGAGTTTTGTGAACAATTTGGCTTTGCTTCTCTTTCCTTCCATGCCTCCTCCCTTCTTTTATTTTTCCTTCTCTTCTTCCTCTCTGTCCTCTTCTTCCTTCTCCTCTTTCTTTTTGAGACATAATAATAGAGAGGACTAGGTCAATGGCATCCTGCCGTCAGAGGTCCAGTCTCATCTCCCTTCTCTCTGCCTGCAGAGTCTGTGAAACTTGTGCTTCATATTATTATGCATATGGGCAAAGAAAACATAATTTATTTTGTCTTAAGAATAGGACCGGAAAGCTATGGCCTGTGGATCTTTATCTGTTTGCAAATATTTCATTTGCAAAAGTAAATTCTTTGTTGTCTAACCCAGATTAGCCTTGATTTTTGCAATCCTCATGCCTACCCTGTCAAGCTCAAGGATTACAGGTATGGTCCACCAAGCCTGCTGTCTCCTGTCTTAAAAAAAAACGTGTTTCTTAGTTACTTTTCTATTACTATGTTAAGTCACCATGACCAAGGCAATGAATAGAAGAAAGAACTTATTTGGAGCTCACAGTTTTGGAGTCTATGACTACCATGGCAGGGAGCATTGCAGCAGGCAGACGGGTAGGCATGACACAGAACAATAACAACAGGCAGGCAGACGGGGAGGCATGACACAGAACAGTAGCTGAGATCTCTCTCACGTTTTGAGACACAAACATGAAGCAGAGAGAGCTAATTGGGAGTGGCAAGGGTTTTTGAAACCCCAAAGCCCCAGTGACCCACCTCCTCCTATAAGGCCACACTTATTGATTCTTCCCAAACCTCACCAACAAGTATTGGTGATATCTGAGCCTATGGGGGACATTCTCATTCAAACCACCACTGAGTGCAACTGCATCTATTTGCATGCTTAGAAAGTCACTTAAATTTGTTTTGAACTTGACAAAGATATTCCCTGGACTCTTTGTGCCTTTGAATTTGCCTTTTTTAACAAAATACTGCTGAATCATACACACTGTTGTAGTCTTAGTTATTTAATGCTAAGTAACAAATTAGCCAAGCTTGGTATGTTTCAAACCACACATAGATTACCTCATAGTTTCTGTGTATCAGGAATCTGGGTACAGCTTAACTGGATCCTCTACTTAAATATCTCTCAGGAGGCAGCAGGCCAGGCAAGCTTCAAGAGAGGACTGCTTTCAGGTCCATTATATGGTGGTGGGTTTTTTTGTTTTTGTTTTTGTTTGTTTGTTTGTTTGTTTTGGCAGATTTTCAAAGACCTCTCATAGGCTGCTGGGCTGAGATCCTCTTCTCTTGCCAGCTGTTGCCACAGTCTGCCCTCGTTTTCTGGAAAGGTGCCTCTCTCTCCACTGTGTGAGGAGAGCCAGGATGAAAAGATAAGCCACAGTCTACTGAAGTCCAATTATGGAAGTATCACACCACTAGCATACCATTCTTGCTGCTGTGTCCCTTCATTAGAAGCAAGTCACTAAGTGGAGCCTGTGCTGAAGTTGATGGAATTAACAAAGGCAAGCGCATCTGGAGGCAAGGCGGGGTGTTGGGAGCCAGAGCAGAAGCGTTTTGTCACGCAGCGTGGCGCTGTGATTCAGCCCATTCAACTGCCATCTATAGATTGTTTTCCTTTTAAAAATAGTTGTTTCATTTATATGTGTGTATGTAGGCCTGCATAAGTTTATATATACCTAAGGCAGCCAGAAGAATGTTTTGGGTTCTGGGAACTAGTAGTTGTGAGCTGCCGTATGGGTGCTGGGAACCAAACCTGGGGTCTCTGCACTCAGAGTGAACACTCCTGGTTTCTGAGTCACCTCTTCTGTCCCTGAGCATGGATTTCCTTTAAGGATTTTGCTGTTGTGAGTACACAGTGATGTCATAACATTTGGCGTGTATGGGCGGGGACTATGGTGCTCTTCCCAGAGTCATTCCCTGTTTGATATGTATTCCATCAGAGTGAGCACTGGTAGGACTTCCTAAATTGACTGTAATTAATTTTGTCCTTCCTAAAATCCCGTAGAAAGTTTTATGTTAAAGTACTCACCACATGTCACGTTTTAGTATATATATTTTGTTTATCTCATATTTTCTCCTATGGAGTATATGGTTGAGAGCAGAAGATAAAGGTGTTAGTTTTAAGCTAGGTGCAGTAGCTCACACTTGTAATCCCAGCACTAGAGATATAGAGGCAGGAGGATTACTGCAAATTCAAGGCCACTCTGGTCTACACAGAAAGTTTCAGGCCAGCCAGGGCTACCTAGGAAGATTCATTCTCAAAACAAAAACAAAAATATGTGTTTGTAATTTATATAAACATTTAAACAACACACTAATAATCATTTAATAAATAATAATAAATTCTGTTTGAATGGATTGTTTAAAAATTAGTGCCTAATTTTTAAAGTCTTTATAATTTAGCATCAATGATCTAACTATATTTCTTAATTCTTCCCAACACGAATCAGTTTTAAGCAGCTAAATTCTCTTTTGATTCTTCCCTAATGAACCTAGCTCTCTTTGATATCTTGTTTGTCCTTATTGAGTATACTACTTATATTATATATTTAGCATTTTACCATATACTGAGGCCATGGATTTACTCATTCTAGATTTTATTGATTGACTAAAGTAGCTTATTTTATGACTATAATTGTTTTCTAATACATATTTTTATTTCATTTATATTGTCAGCATTTGGACTGAAGAAAAATAAGTAGTCCCATGTGGTGATGCATGCCGCCTTTAATCTCAATATTTGGGAAGCAAAGGCAGGTGGATCTCAATGAGGTCATAGACAGAAGTAGGTGGATCTTGATGAGTTCAAGGCCAGCTAACTTACACAGCAACTCAGGCGGCCAGAACTATATAGTGAGGCCCCATCTCAAAAATAAACAAGTGTTAGGAGCCATCCAGGATAGGCTAAGGCCACCAGGTGGTCCTCCTGGCAGTGGCCCACCATTGCATAGTTGCAATGGGTGAGATCTGTGAAGCAACGTCTCAGAAACTTCATCTGAGGATTGCTTCTTGCTGCTGATATGCCTTTTCTGTCATTATTAAATTAATATAATAATCCCTAGTCATTAGCCTAAGCTGTTGATCAGATTTCCTGCCAATCAACATAAAGATGAACTTTCATGATTTAATGCTGTTTAGATGATTTAATGATTTTATAGAATTCCTAGTTTGATTCAAATAATCTTAGGAAGAAAATTTTAAGAAATGATTTTAGTTCTTTTACTAGAAAGATCCAATACAGTTAGAATCAAGAATAGAATGTTTCCCCTCCTCATAATAGTAAGTAAAGGCTGCATAATAAGAAATACAATGAGCTTTCATAATTGCACTAGAAGAGAAACAGGCTTGGAACAAATTTGTGTTCAAGGAAAACCTTTCAGATCCAAGGATGAAGCTACAGGTGTGCACTGTGATAAGAGAGGCCATGAGGAACTGTTGCTTTGAACTTACAATGAGCATAGAGAATGGAACACTGTTTTGAACTTAATAGCAACACCCATTTGTAACTCCCATTTTGTGTAACGTTTTATCTATGAGGTAATTTTCTAAAGAACTTTTGTCTAAGAAGGTATAAAAAGGCCAGAGGGAAGAAATAAGATGGTATGATATGGTATGAAGTGATGGGTTGGGGACTCTGTCCCATCCATCCATCCATCCATCCATCCATCCATCCATCCATCCAAATATATATATATGCATATGTCTGTTTATATGTGCATATGTAGGTGTGTGTGTGTGTAGGCATGCATGAACACTTGTGGAGTTGAGACAGATGGTCGGGCTCTGCCAGACTGTGGGTGTATGAATATATATGTGTCTGTGAAAATTCGCCTGTGTAAAAGATCTTAATTCTTTTCTTTTCCTTCCTTTCTGGTTCACAAAGAGTTAACCAGCTCAGCCAGTGAAAGGCTTTTGGCTGCCAGGTCAGAAAAGGGAGCATTAACAATAAATCCTTTACCTACCCCCACCCCCATTAAGCAAAATTTTGATAATTCCTCTGAGGCCATTGGCATCTGGCCCAATATAACTAAAAATCTAAGAGGGTAAATATTATTAATACTAAGCAACGTTTACACTCAAAAAACAAAAAACAAAAACGAAAAACAAAAAAAATGAAAAAAACCCCAAAAACCAAAAAAACAAAAGTAAAAAAAAAAAATAAAAAACAACCAAAAAAACAAGTTTCCTCCTCCACCTGCCCATGCTTTGCCTAATACGGCTACCTTCCAGAGGGGACCCAGTAGGCTCCCAGCAAACAAGGAAATAAATAACCACTAATATGTTTGAATTACTTTTTTTTTTTTTGCTTTGGTGCTAGGTATTTTTTGGAGTTAATGGAGCCAGAAGAAACTCTAGAATCAGAGAGTTCAGAAAAGTCACTATTTTCCTCTCAGCAAGAATATGAAGAATCCCAAGAAGCAGATGAAGCAGGCGCTGAGAATCCCCTTCTGCAGCCTGCTCTCACAGGGGATGTAGAAGGTTTGCAGAAGATTTTTGAGGATCCTGAAAATCCTCACCATGAGCACGCCATGCAGCTGCTTTTGGAAGAAGACACTGTTGGGAGAAATCTGTTGTATGCAGCTTGCATGGCTGGCAAAAGTGACGTAATTAGAGCCTTGGCGAAATATGGGGTGAATCTGAATGAGAAAACTGCCAGAGGTAATTCATCTTCTTCCAGTATTACTTGTGACTACCTAAAGATGCTCCTTGCTGTCTTTATGATTGGATAACTTTGATAGACCTGCTTTATACTTTACACAGCCATTTCAAAAGATTTTAATTTTTAAATTAAAATAGTTAAACTCATTTTCATTAAGGCCAAACTTACCAGTCAGCTGTGCTTATGCCATGACTAACCGGTGGTTATAATACTAGAAAAGACTAGTGTAATTCCCTATACTGAAAGGTCAAGCAAGCCGGGGCTGGGATGTAGCTCAGCTGGTCCAACTTGTGCAAGACCCTGGGTGTGAGCCCCAGAGCTGCATAACGCAGGTGCAGTGCTACATGCCTAGAATTGCAGTACAAAGGAGAAGAAGAATATCAGAAGTTCAAGGGCGTTGGCTAAGCTGCTTAAGGAGTTGGGGTCAGCCTGGACTACATGAGAACTTGTCTCAGAAAAAAAAATTGAAGTAAGCAAAATGTGAGCATGTTAATAAATGTCATTTGAAAGAAATTCATGATGTAAATTTTTCGGGAGACAGTATTATAATAAATCTTTTAAAAGGCTGTCTATCAAAGATTACAGGTTTTAAATTTACCGAGTGGCTTTCAGTCAATGTTTTATTTTTGAAACTATTTTGTTTGTTTGTTTGTTTATTGATTGAAAAGATCTATGGACCTGTGGCTGTCCTGAAACTCATGATATAGACCAGGTCACTTTGGATTCTTTATTAACATTTCATTATCCCTTCTGGTCACAATGGTTTACAAGTTGATCTCAGGTGGGCCCAGGGCTGTGCACTGGGGTGGGTAGGGAGCTATGGGGTTTCCTGGACAATTAGAGATAAATTGTGTCGTCTTTTTTCCTAGTTCAGCCAGAGATTAGCACATAGGTGTTTCTTTTCTTCGTAAACTCTTAATAGAAACATATCCAGGTTTTAATCTTACTTTGGTTGCCTACAGCCAGTGCAACCTTGGGAAAGGTATGGACTCATTGACCTTCACTTTCTGTTATATACTGTAATGAGGCTAATACCTTCCTCCTAGGGCTATTGCAGTAATTAAATGAAGGACACACAAAGTCCTGGTACATAATAGTTTCAACACAGTAATTATTGCTCAGTTCTTTTTGTCTCTTTGGATGTTTAAAGGAGTCATAAGTACCCATAATTCTTAGGAGTACATGTAGTGAATTATTACAATTTATATTGACTCAGCACCTCTTGAAATTTCTCATACCCAAAGCATGTCTCACTCACCTTTGATACCAGGTATACATCACATCCAAATGGCCCAGGCTCTTGGTCAGAGATAAGAACTTAGTAGCATCTCCTCTGCCAGCATGCATGCATGTGCGTGTGTGTGTGTGCATGTGTGTACACTTGTGATCGTGAATGCATGTGTTTTTTTTTTTTTACTATTTTGGGGCCATTTTGGAATTTGCCACAAATTTAAAGTTGCAATCTATTTTCCTGAGTATGCCACTAGTTGCCACACTTCCTTTCTCCTTTGAGTGACCTGGGAACAAAGGACTGACTCACACTTTCCCTCAGCCAGGTTCCAGACATTTAACCATTTCCCCATTAATGTACAGGTGCCAATTTGCAGCTTCTATAGCTGACAAACCAGAGGCTACCTAAAGCCAGGGCTTTCCGGGAAGTGTTGAGAAAGCAAGGTTGGGTTCTTAAGACAAGTATGGGCCAGGTACACACTGGATATGAGTCAGATGAGAGCCCCCAGGTCACCCACCAGTGTGCACGTTTCCTCTGTGAGAGACTTCCTGGTTGTGCATTGGGCAAGGCACGGGACTTGTGAAAGGCACAGGATGAGCCCCACTCCTAAGGTCTTCTGGTAAGGGCTGCTAGAATCTTTGGTGTTGGAACCCCATTTTAGATCATTTTTAATTGCTTTCTTGAACCCAGAATCTTGTACCTGTTAGGCAAAAGCTATGCCCTGCCATGGGGCTGTGCCCTCAGCCCTGGCTCCCAGGTTAACTGAGGCCTCTCCAAACAGTAAAACTATCATCTTTGATTTTTATAAAACTCAGTGTGAAAAACTCTTGACAATGCATCCCATGTTTCTGCCTTGACAGTTACATCTCAGGAAGTCTAAGAAATGACTTTTTAATGTGGTAAGCCATACTTCAGCTTTAATTCAAAGATTAATTTCCAAACCAAAGCATACACAGCTATAGTGATTTTTATGATTGTGTTAACAATAAAGGAAGGGTAATTAGAGTTTGATGAAAATTCCTTAAGACCATAGGCTGATTGTTCCGAAGTGCAGGTTGCCGTCATTCTTAGCAGACGTGGAGGGACTCAGGAGTCAGGCTGCCCGTGTTGGTATCTTGCATCCATCATTACTGGCTGTGTTCCTTGAGGCAAGTTTCTTAACATCTCTGAGTTTTTGTTTCCTTGTCTGTAAGATGAGGATTATAAGAATTCTGATGCTATAGGGTTTGTAAAATTCAATGAGTTTACTATGTAGAACACTGAGTGCCTGGCTCTTAGTAATCGTTCAGTACTGATTGTGTTTATGCTCTGCTACATAAAATAGTCTGGAATAACACACAGATGTACCTTGACTTATGATGAAGTGATGACCCCGTGGACCCATTATAAAGTACTGTAAGTGGAAGCATGCATTTAACGTAGCTAGCCTGTTCATCATAGCGCAGCAGCGCTGTACACCAGAGAGCATGCCTGGGGGCAGTTGATTCCTGTGGTTCCCTGGGTGCCTGGGAGCTTCTGCCCACTGTTGCTGTTCAGCATCGTTACTGAGTATCGGAACACATATTACTAGCCTCGGGAAAGACTGAGCATCAAAGTTTTAAGTGCGTTTTAAAACTCCTGTCAAGCCATCCCAAGTCTGTTTGACCCAGCCAACTTTACTCTCTGTTAGGGTACACCATCTTACACTGCGCTGCAGCCTGGGGCCGTTTGGAAACTTTGAAGGCCCTGGTGGAACTGGATGTTGATATAGAAGCTTTGAACTTCCGAGGAGAGAAAGCTCGAGATGTTGCTGCTCGCTATTCTCAGATTGAATGTGTTCATTTTCTGGACTGGGCGGGTAAGGAGCACATGTGATATGAAGATGATTGAGCCCATGGAATGGTATGAGTGACATCTCCACCTTCCAGCTAGATGATGTATTTTCTATTGTCAATAGTATATAAAGCTTGCTTTCATTTTTTCTTTTCTCTTTTACTTTGCTATTGACCATAATTGTAATATTCTCTCTCTCTCTTTCTCCCCCTCCCCCCCACCGTGTGTGTGTGTGTGTGTGTGTGTGTGTGTGTGTGTGTGTATCTTGTTGATTTACCAATTTCTAACAATTCAAGCAACAAATTTCCATGGGACTCTACATACAATATATGTTCAAGGTTGTTTTCTGAAAGACCCAAGCAAAGTATACTATTCCTTACATGTTTAAATATTAGCATATTTCAGTAATATATTTGATCCCCCCGGAAAGAAAATTTGTTATTGAAAATTAAAAATAAAGTTAAGCTATGGTATTAGTAACCCAAATCATAATTACCCTATAGCATGGCAGGCCTTCTGAGACCTCCTGTCATTTTTCTCTCAATTTGATTGCTGGTCACATGGATATTTTACTTATGAAAGTTCATTGAGATATACACTTAAAAGTTTTCATATCTTTTATGGATATTCTATTTAAAAAAATACATGTACTACCTTGAATTTTGTTAACATTTTTCTCTCATTCCCCAGATCTGTAGACTATAGCTTGAAGAGACTTTAGGAATATGTAACTGTGTACTTTGCTGTGTGCGCGAATAGAATTTAAAATTCAACCATTTCGTATGGCTGTCTGCATCACTGTGCTTAGCAGGCTTGTATGCCATGCCACCACTAAGTACGCTAATATCACTGCAGGCATGGCATACAGCAATGGTGGTTTCTTCCTTCTGGTCATTTTCTTTAGGAGATCAGTTGGTAATTATCTAACAGTATCAGAAAGATGTGAACATTAAGAGAAAGAAAGGGTGAAGTTAGTAATTAGCAGGAAAGGCAGTTCATGCCCTGGGCTAGTCAGAGAACAGGAAGAAAGCTTATTGGGGTTCAACTGGACCTTGTAAAATGAACAGGATTTGAATACACAGTAGCAGAGCAAAGAGCATAAGCAAAACATGAGATCTGAGAGTGAAAGGAACATGTTAGGGGACAGTGACAAGATCCTTTTACTGGGCTCAATAATGCAATAGCTTCCATAAAGAAGAGATAAATACAGGGTCTCTGGAGGATGCCTGGGTTTGAATACTACATAAACTTGAGCAGAGTACTTCAATTGTTCATACCCTGGTTTCCTTTTCTGATAAGAGGGGCTGATAATAGTTCCTTCCTCTTGAGACTTGTGAAAACTAAATGATACAGTGCAAAGCACATAGCAACTACCTGTCATGTGGTCAGGCTGAAAAAAAAATGCTGTTGCTATAGTTACCACCAGATGATACCCTGAAGAGCCAGTTAAGCTGTTCTCAGTTTATTCTGGGAACCACGTTAGTAAGTGTGGATTCTTTTTCAGTTGAACAGAAACCCAGACTCGTCTGAAAATTTTTCAGTAATGATTGTGGCACACACACAAAAAAAGCAAGCCCCCAAAGAAACCTTTGTATCCTCAGATAGTCCTTGCAATACATTTCTTTTGTACTCTCTGCACTTGACCAAGCTACATATGCATGTGCTTAGGGTTAGTAGTGTTCTTTTGCTCCTCTACTCCTTTACTCTTCTTCCTCCTTAATTTACGTTGTTGCTTAACTTTTTTAACAGAAGAATGGTGAGACACCTGCTTCAGGAACTTGGTCATCATTGATGTTGTGGCCAGTAGTCTGCAGAGTATTTGTTCAATGTCATAGATGGATGGGCTCAGGTCACGGTCGTTAGCATGTTTCTCTAAAGAGGCTTGCTTTTTCAGCTGAAAGAGCAGAACAAGTGATTAAACTTACATTCTGGATAAACAAACTCATCCAAATGCCACTAAGATGTATACATCACATATTTATGCCGAACAGGGAGGTTGCTATAGAAGGCCCAAGTGAAGACAGGATGCTCTTCTTCAATGTACAAACACAAGACTAGACTGGATCGTCGTCATCACAGGCAAACATTGGTTAGTCTTGTCTAAGCATTTTGCCAAGAGAAGTTAGGGTGTAAACAAAATGTTTTCCTTCAGGACATGGAGAAATTGAATCGCTATGGACAGATGCTCTCCTCCCTGCTGCTAGCCCTCTCAGTATTAGAGAGAGCTGCTCTGGTCCTACTGAGCTGTGAGCCCAGTGAACTGCAGTAATGACTAACATGGTAAAATGTGTCCGTGGGTACAATCATGGCATGTGTATAACAAGGGTAAACAACTGCCTTCTGATTGGATTTAAGACCTGCTCCACAAGAGGAACACGTGCTTAGTACTATAGATCTGGCCAAGAACTCACGGTTGAGGAGCTCACAGATCTCATTGATAAATCTGCTAATGTTATCTTGCTAAATGGGCATAATACCAAACTGCGCTCTAAATTTGTGTCTCTCTCTATACTTAGTTCAACTCTCTGACCTCATCAGAGAAGTCTCTTTGTGATGGTTCATGCAAAAACTTGCAGCTAGTCAAAGTGCAGAGATTGTGTCATGCCCAGACATAAATGGGACATCTATATCATGCCACCTCCCCTCAGGCATCATGGAAGACAGGGCAGGGAGTCTGAAAGAGCCAGAGGTCAGGGAGGACCAGAGCAAAAAACAGTATCTTCTGACTGTGACAGGAATTCTGCACTGATGAACTTAACAGCACTTGTGATTGCTTGTACACGATCTATACAAGATCAAGCCAGTTTCATGCTAGCATGGAGTGGGAAGGGATTCATAAGTCATTACTCCTAAATGAGTAGTTTTACACAGTTGACAACTTCAAGGGAAGGGGGAGTTAATTTTCTTTAAGTGTGTGGTTCCTGGCAGGTTAATCTGAATGAAAGCACTCAGCAGTATCTGGAGCATAAAATGAGCCCTTAAGACTGTGGTTAGGGGTTGGGGATATAGCTCAGTGTGTTGTAGGGAACTTGCTTAGTATGTAGGAGGGCCTGGGTTTAATTCCAGAAGCAAACAAATAAGTAGAAGAAAAAATTTTCCCTTACTAAGCAACATTACTGTATAATAAGTACACATTTTAAAAACAAGAAAACATATATCTAGGTCACTCTGATGGTCAAGGAGGTGTGTGTGCTCATGTATTTAATGGAGTTCTTAATTCTCTCAAATTATAGCACCATCTATTGGCAAAATTTGGAATTAAGTGCCCTGTTTCCCACTAAGTCCTAACATTTAAAAATCAGTCTACAGCCTGCTTGGGAAGCTCATGCCACCTTTTGTAGTGAGCTCTCTTTGATAGACTCACAGGTTCTCCAAGAGGTCCCTTGTTTCAGATCATTTTATGGGAAGGCTGAGAAAGAGCACATGACTTACCTCACTCCTCTAATCCTACCTACCGCATCTTAATTGTTGCGTTTTGTAACTTGAAGTAGGAGTTTGAGGAGATGGTTTTAAGGACCCTCTGATTAAACATTCATCTATGGAACTCTTAACCGTGTGAATGTCGTGGCTAGATGATGGTGGTGGGGTGGGTGGGGAGCAAGGAAGGCAGGCAGAGGAGATGGATAGCTTCAGAGACCTGGATTGGGCTGTGCACTCTTTGAGATTCTATAAATCGTCCTATTTGCATCACAAATTCACCTTTTTTTGGTGTCTTGTCCATTTCATCCATAGGTAATGCACAGATAAAGCAAACAGGATTAAGAAGAGAGCTTGTACTAAGATATAAGTGAGGTGTAAGGAACTCTGTAATAGGTCCATGTTAGCAAAGTTGCAGCAGAGTTTGTCCAGAGGATAAGGTAGGCAGTGGGATGGGGGAACCTTAACTTTCAGGTAGTGAACTTCTTCTGGGAAAATCTCCCATCCGACCTTTGTCCAGGTGGTTCCGTCACAAATGGAGAAACTCTCTCTGAAGAAGCAGAAGAACAGGAGGGGAGAAAGCACAGATAGTCTTTGGGTAGACATCTTTTTTTGTCTTAGCTGAGAAGAAAATCTTGAGCTAAAAAATTGGTCAGACAGAGCAAAAGATGCCTCAAGCACTAAAGTGGTGCTCCCGTCAAAGCCGTTCAGATAATCCTGCTAGTCAGCCCTCACACCCAGCAAAAGACCCAGTGACAGGCATTGTTACATCGTCAACCATAGTGACTCAGGGTAACTTCAGTGACATCATTAAGAAATGCACTGGGATGAAAAGGTGTACTCAGCTAATCACCCTAGGTTTCTTGAAAATGAACTATTTGCTAGTTGACTAAAGAGTGTTTAACAGTAGGTATGCAATCATAATAATGAAACCCCATGGGGGAAAAACCCAAAATGAACAGACCCTCAAAAGGTAGTGTTGTCTTGCAGTGGGTCAGTGGAAAGATTGGCTGTTTTGGACCCTACCATCCAAAAAGCAGACTCAGGCAGAAAGCTTGGATCCTTAGATGACATTTCCAAGAAAAATGTTGAAAGCATAGCTGGTTCTTTTCTTGCTGTCTATAGTGAAATGGGAAAGGAAAGGGATAAATTGAGGGAAAGTACTTTAACATGTCTAATGTAATTTGGGACCACTCTACAATTTCTAGCATTCAGTTGTTCTAAGAATCCAGTAAGCCCTCCCATTTATTTCAGGTTTTTATTTCTCTCAGCGAAGTGTACTTTTAAGCAGGTCTTCTGGAGTGTGTGTATATGCATGAGTGTTTGAAAGCTCAAGAAAAGCACATTAAATCTGCCTACTGGAAATATTTCTCTGTTGTTGCTCTTTTCTTCAGAGTGAACATTTTGACAGATGTGGTTTATGGGATCCAGTGTTATGTTTTGTATTTCTTTGGTTCTTCAAAAAAACCTATTATAATTCTAGGAACACACTGGGTGTGCTGAAGTGGTGTGTCCCTGGGTGTTGGGAAATCCTGCTATTTAAGATGGCAGTCTACCATGTCCAGATAGCTCCTCTGAGCTCAGCACAAAATGGAGAACTCTCTTTTCCAGCAAGGCTTCACCTTTTCTGCGTGACCTTGTCTGGGAAGTCTGACCCCAGCATCCTCTACCTGAGGAAGGTCATGTAGTCCTTGGCAAACCTACAGGTTTACCCTCATCTTTTCCCATTAAGAATCTGCCCAGCAAGTGCCTGGGACTCTTGGGATGCTCCATGCAAATGAGGCATTCCCAGTACGTCAAGCCCTAGCGAATGGGTTACATTCACCCTGAAATAAAGTGTATGTGCACCAGCTGTTTCACTCCAGATTGTCTAAGAGAGCTGTTTAACTGAGTGCCGTCTAAAAGAGCTGCAACACTACAATCCTTGGAGAAGGCCTTCTCCCCCTGACCCCCCCCACAGTTAGACTGGGATCCTGCCGGACCCACCCATTCTAGGCTGGTGTGGACTGGTGCCTGGATACCCTGAGGGAGGTAGCGGAACTTGGAACCACACCTGAGTGCTGATTTTCTGTGTTCCTCAGACATTGACAGTGAACCTTCTACGCAAACCTCATTGAGTTCTGGCTGTGTGATGAACTCCACAAACAGGTTGGCCTGCTCTTTGTTTTTGTCTTATTATTATTATTTTTTGTCCTGTCCTTTCAGATGCAAGGCTGATTCTGAAAAAAATTATTACAAAGTCCTCTCTCATCATTACTGACCCAGAAAAGGGACCAGGGAAACTCCTCAAGGAAGACAAGGTACTGTGTTGTGATTATTTCCTGTTCTGATGTTCTAGAGGTAGATGGTTCTCCTTTCTCCTTCCTTTCTTTCCCCCTCCCTTCTTTAGTAAGTTTCTGATAAGAGATGAAATGATAAAAAGTAAATGATGTTGATGTTCAGAATATCACACCTGACCACGTAGATGAAAGTCAGAAATGTGTTGAGTGAACATTTGGAAAAACAAACCCAAACCTGCAAAGATTTTTATAAAGCCAACCCTCCCAAAGCATGTCATCAGATACTTGTTTTAACAGTAAAACTGTTACAAAGGGAGAAGCATGGATCATGGATCTGTCCCCGGGGGCAGGTTCTGAGAGGTGAGGAGCTGCTAACTTTCCATTCTTCTGTTGGAGTACTGTGCTCCTCTGATATTCAATTCTAAATTTTGCTTCACACGTTAAAACATACATGATACATTTTAGTATGTTTGCATTTGTGTATACTACATAAATATACACAGAATACTTTAGTATATATGCATATGTATATATTACATGTACAAATTTTCCATAATGAAAAGTAAAAAAAATTGTAAAGTTAAAAATAATGATTAGAGATACATTAAAATTGTGCCCATTAAGCTGGGCATAGTGGCATACGCCTGTGTTGCATCATTTGGGAAGCTGAGTCAGGAGGATTACCTTTAGTTCTAGGCAAGTTTGATTACACCCTGAGAACCAGTCCAGTCAGAGCTACATAACATGACCCTGTGTTTAAAAACTAAATCTGTTCTGGGTATTAGATTAGTGCATTGGCTTTAAATTGTTCTCTGTGTTGCCGTATAGGATCCCTGAGAATTGATTCTGACGTTATTTGATGAAATACAGTTAGCTGCTCCTCAAGGGGCACCAGCAAATCTCACTAAGGCACATGTCAGACTAGTATATTCATAAATGACTTTACAAAATTTCCTGTGCAAGAAAACACAGAAAACATTCAATCATTCAATTAGAGCAGGTGTTAGGGCTGTTGGACCTGGAGTTTACAGGGTTCTCATTATGAAGGGACGGTGCTTTGTCTGTCACCTGATACTAGAAAAGCCTTTTATTATAATACAAAATGTAATAGGCACACACCATTAATTAGAAGAAAATGAAAGCATCTAGAACAAACTTAACGCCCCTTTCACTTTTGGTCTTACTACCTTGGAGTTCTGATAACAGTATTGAGATTTCATCATCTTTCCCCTTTTACTTATGTAAATACAGATACAGGCTTGTCAGGGAGATCTTTTTACTATAAAAGTGGGATCCTACTGTATCGGTTAGTATTATTATTAGCTTGCTTTTTCCCTTCCCTGGTATCTTATGGACATGTCCATGAATCTGATTTTTTTCACATACATCTGTATCTACTAAGGCTTATTATTCAGCACTGCAGAAAGAACACATCAGCAGGTTGTCAATTTGTATTCATTATTATAAACCTTACCAAACACCTTTCTCTTTTCTACTTTAAAAAGTTTTTGGTTGACACATTCTGCCTGTATGTATAAGGCACATGTGAGAACTGTCTTGAAGCAGACATCAGGAATGTGCTGCCACTGTAATTAGATGGGGATTTTTTTTGGGAACGTCCTCCTCCAGACACCATTAAAAGGAAGTAAATACCATTCTTATTGACTCTCCTGTAGCTCATATCATCTGCCGTCTTTCTAAAGCTTTGTTTGTATGTACGTGAGTGTTTGTCAGCATGTGTGTGTACCACGCCTGCGCAGTACCTGTAGAGGCCAGAAGAGGGCATAGGATCTCCTGGAACTGAAGTTAACGGATGGTTGTGAACTGCCGTGTGAGTTCTAGGAACTGAACTCAGGTTCTCTACAAGAACAGAAAGTGCTCTTAACTACTGAGCCATCTCTCCAGACCTGCTCTCCACCTATTCTTTGTCAACTTTTACACTTTTTCATCAAGAGGGCTCAATAAAAACAGAGAATCAGGGAGAAAGAATAGACTGGTTTAAGGCTTCTTGAGTCTGAGTGGTGAGTTTCATGACTTCTCCTTCTACCACTGTGAGATGGTTCAGTAGCCGGAAGCCATAATGCTATCTCAAATTTAGTTATCTAAAATTAAATATAATTTAGAATTTAGTTCTTCAGTCTCATTAGCCAGATTCCAAATACTCAAGAGCTAAATATACCTAAAGGTTACTGCATTGGATGAGTTTCTGTCAGATAGCGAGCATAGCCTTAGAGACACTCCAGTTTGTAAAACCAATGTGACATTTACTTATTTTGTATGAGTGTGTGCTTGTGCGTGTGCGCACACGTTCGTGCATGTGTGTGTGTGTGTGCGCGCGTGTGTGTGTGCACATATGCGCATCTCACATGTATTGCGGTCAGAGGACGGCTTGGGTCAATCTGTTCTCCCTTACACTGTGTGGGCTCCAGGTATCAACCTCAGGCTGCCAGCTTTGATGATAGCACCTTTAACCACTAAGCTTTCCTTCTGATCCTAGAGATACTGCAGTCTCATTTTTCAATCAATAAGTAGAATTCACAATTTCTGTCCCCAGAATGCCATCCTCAATGCATGCCGTCTGAAAAACGAGTGGTTAGAAAGCCATCCAGAAGCTTCCATCAGTGAGCTTTTTGAGCAGAAACAACAATTGGAAGATGTCGTGTCCCCCATCCTAGCAAAAATGTCTACACCACGTAAGTTTTGCACTTGAATGTCAGGAAATATAATGGTTTAGTTCAGTGTTGTTTTTTTTCTGATACACTATGATTTTTTTAAACTATCTATACTTCACTAATAACAAATGCATTCTTTTCATAAGATATGCCTGCTTCTAGTCTTGATATTACATTATTGGTTGTTAAAGTATATGCTTATAATTTCTTTTTTAAAGATTTATTTATTTTATGGTGTTTTTCCTGTATGCACATATGTTCTCCCTCAAGCATGCCTGGCACCCTGGGCAGTCAGAGGGTGTCATATTCCTCAGAACTGGAATTACAGATGGTCATGAGGTATACTATGTGTGCTGGGAACTGATCCCAGGATGTGCAAGAACATCCAGTCCTCTTAGCTGCTGAAGACTCTCCCCATGCCTGCCTTTGAGGTTTTTTGAAATTGCATTTTGCTGCGAGGCTCCGGTTGCCTGTGTCCTCTGAATACTTGGGTTACAGGCACCACCTTGCCTGGCTTTTATGCCATTGATTTTGACCAGAGATTGTCACCCAGGAAAGAATGTACTTCTGGGAGACAGGGTCACAGAGTCTGGAAAAGATTTTCAGTATTATAATTCTGTGTTCGGTTGGGGGAAACTACTGTGGAAATAATATCCTGAGACCAGAAGTGCACACCTCAGCATCTCATGGGCATCTTAGGTATACTCATAGTGTACCTAAGATTTTAAAAATGGCAGCCTTATTTATTGTCATACCATGTTCATGAAATTCATCCCTTAAAGGATCTAATCAGTGTGTTTCAGCATATCCACAAAGTTGTATAATTGTCACCATTTCTAATTTTAGGTCATTTTGCTGCCTTATAAAGAGACCCTACACTTATCAGCAGGCACTTTCTACTCCCCCTCCCCCAAGCTCTGGCAATCATTACTTTACTTTCTTTTCTTTTTTTCTTTTTTTTCTTTTTTTTTGTTTTTTCGAGACAGGGTATCTCTGTGTAGCCCTGGCTGTCCTGGAACTAACTCTGTAGACCAGGCTAGCCTCGAACTCTCAAACTCAGAAATCCGCCTGCCTCTGCCTCCCAAGTGCTGGGATTAAAGGCGTGCGCCACCGCCGCCCAGCTATTACTTTACTTTCTATCCTTGTGAGTTAGTTGGGTTTGTTTGTTTGAGTCAGGGTCTTGCTATGTAGTCCTGCATGCACTGGGGCTTGTTATGTAGGCCAGGCTGGCCTCACATTTGCTGTGATCCTCCTGCCTCAGCCTGTCGAGCACCAGGATTACAGGTGTGAGATATCATGCCTCTTTACAAATAGAATCATAACATACACATTGCCTGCCCTTTGTGATCGGGTTCTATCCCTCGGCACAGTGCTTATCTTATTCTTTTATTCTGGAACATGTATTGCCACTTATTATGGATGAATAACATTCCATTGTATGGATGTAAATTTAATCCATTCATCTGCCAGAGTACATTTTTGTTTTCATTTTTGTGCTAGCATACACAGTGCAGATATGAGCTGTTATGTATGTTGCCATATGCTTTCATTTTTCTTTGGTATGCAAATAGGAATTGCTGTGCAGTAGGTAACTCTGTGTCTAGCCTTCTGCTAAAGCTGTTTTCCATTTTCCATTTTCATCAATGGGATCTGAAGATCCCAATTTCTCCATGTTTTAATTGATGTTTATTATTGCCTTTTTAAGTATCTTAGACACACTCAGTGAATGTGAAGTGACATTGTGCTCTGATTTGAATTTCCCTGATCACTAATAATTATAAGCATCTTTTCATGTATTCATGGGTCATTTGTATAATTACCCTGGAGAGCTACTCATTTTGATTATTTAATTTTTTTGTTGAGACAGGGTTTCTCCGTGTAGCCCTGGTTGTCCTGGAACTCACTCTGTAGACCAGGCTGGCCTCGAACTCAGAAATCCACCTGCCTCTGCCTCCCTAGTGCTGGGATTAAAGGCGTGCACCACTACTGCCCGGCTGATTATTTAAAATTTTAAATTTGAAGTGTCTTCTACATATCTCCTTGCAAAATTCTTTATATACTCTGGATATAAGTCTGTTATCAGAAATATGACTCTAAGCTGGACATGGTGTGAAGTGCCTGCAGTCTTAGCACTGGGAAGGCTGAGCCAGGAGGATCACAAATTTGAGGTTGCCTTAGGCTATTTGGGATCTGTTGCTGACAGACCTGTTCATGTCTATGTTCCCTGAGAACTGAAGGAAGGATGAGTTTGAAAGATGAGCTGGGACTGGGAGTACAAAGAAGGGATTCATAGTGTTAGGCTCTCACTTAAACCAGTCATCAGAGAGATAAGTTTTAAATGCCCAAAGAGACTTCGTGGAAGTTTCCAGACTTCTCAAGAGGCCTACTTCAATAGGCTAGAATAATGAAGATAAAGGGACAAGTTAGCTAACTGCCTCATCTGCTAGGGTGTTCCTTGGGCAAGCAAGTGGCTCTAACTGGAATTATTCCCACCATATGAAAGAAGGAAGAAAATAGCCTTTCGTGGGAAGCACATCCATATTGCTGCTAACGATGCGAGTGGCATTATAATTCTAACCTCCAGCCCACACACAGGAATGCGGGTGACACTTGTCTGTGTTATGGCTCAGTAGACGAGCAGCTTTGTCACAGCGCTGAGCCCACGATACTCTGTTCACTTAGAATAGTGTGTGTGGTGGTGTGAGGTAGCAGAGCCCAAGATTTTGAAGACAGCTTTCTAGTGCTTTTTTGGCTATTAATTGATATGTCTGAGATGGCACTGTCTGGTTACATGAGTCTGCCTTCATTTTCTTGGGTATATCTTTGGTTAGCTGTCAGTGTCATTGCTGAGATGGAGATACACTGGCAGTGGAGCTACATTGCCTAACTGAAGGTTACCAAGATGTAGCCTATGTTTTTGCTTAGTTTTATAGCTTTTGCTCTTGCATTTTTGTCCTGTGATATAGTTTGAGTTACTTTTTTCATATATGGTATGGCATGGGGTTCAACTTTTCTCTCCCTCTCCCTCTCCCTCTCCCTCTCCCTCTCCCTTTCCCTCTCCCTTTACCCCCCCACCCCTGTGTGTGTGTGTGTGTGTGTGTGTGTGTGTGTAGTATTTATTACCTACACTTTTCATGTTTGTCAAGAGGGGTTGTGTGTTTTAAGAGGTTAAGACAATTAGGTAGTATGACAGGCCAGCCCTTGTCATCTATGTAACTAACGTTTACTGATCAGATGGGTGGCACCCTCCTGGGTACCTTGAGGTGCCACAGTCTTTAGAGTGCCCCACCTTAAGCAGTTCCTCATATAGATTGTGAGTAAAGCACATACACCTGGAAAAGATAAACTAAGTTTAGAGAGGCTCAAAGGAAAAAAGAAAGAGCATGAAGCAGGGGGAATTGTCACTATGAAGCCAGGGTAGAGCTTGATAGTTTCAGAGTGAAAGCACAGGCTACTGGTGAGAGGTCCAGATGAGGAGGGAGGAAGTGGAGGGGTCCCGTTTTGCTGACTGTAGTTGTCCTGGCAAGGCAGGGTAGGAAACAAGCCCGCAAAGTTAGCTTGTGATCATTTTATTAAAACTATTGAAAAATAGTCTTGACAGCTTTAGGCTTTACTTTATGGGTAGCGGGGTACCATTACAGAGCTTTTAGGTCTGGAGAGAGCTCAGTCAGTAGAATGCTTGCCTCACAAACATGAGGACCTGAGTTTGATCCCTAGAAACCACTAATGTAGATGAGTGAGATGCTATATGCTTTGTAATTCCAGTGCTGGGGTGGTGGAGGCAGGCAGATCCCTGGGGCTAACTGGCAGGCCAGCCTTGCTACATCAGAAGGCCCCAGGCCAATGAGAGACTGTCTCAGAAAACACTGTGGGCATGTCCTGAAGCAGGACACTTGAGGTTGTCCTCTAACTTCCAAAGGTGTGTGGATTCACAGGCTCAACACTCAGGTTCACCTGTACACAACCCCCACCCACATACACACAAGGTGTTTGGTGTTGTGTGCTATAATCCAAGAACTTGGAAGGCTGGAGCAAGAGGATCATGAGTTTGAGGGTAGCCTGGGCTGCATAGCAAGACCCCATCTCAAACACACAAAGAAACAAACCTTTAAGGCAGTAGAGAAGTGAACTTAAGCAGGGGAGAATAATCTGGCTTTCTTTATGAAGTGGTTTGGAGGGAGAGGAAAGTAGTCAAAGTCAAGCCCTGCAGTCCAGAAGCGGGGCGATTAGACTTTAATTACTGATTAGGCTGTCCATTTCCCACCCATTCCGTCACCACCACTGAGCTGACCCCACAGCCCTCACTTCCTCCACCTCACCTCTGCCAAGGAGTTGCCTCTCTCCTCAGGTCCCTTACATTCCAGCCTTCTAGGATTCTTCATATCATAAAATGCTATGCTGGCTCTTGATGAAACCTCTGAAATGATCTGTAATTTCATATCAAAGAAACGAAGGCAGGAGAGGTTCAGCATCTTAATGAGAGTTCCTCTCGGCCATGGTCCAACAAGTACCAGGAGTATCGAGCATGTGGGAAGTGTGTCCTCTTGCCTTTGCATACCATAGGAAAGGCAGAGACTATTGGAACCTACGTACCCAAGTGTCAGGGTTTAATTAATGGCTGACTCGAGCTAGCATTGTGATGTATTCTATGCCTGTTGTTTGAAAAACTGGCTATATTGTGTTTCATATCTCAAGCTAATTAAATGTCATTTAAAAATCTGCTTCTTTCAGGTCAAGTGAAAAGTGCCAAATCGATAACCTAAGCCATGGTCAGCAGAGAAGTCAAGGATGTACCTTCTACAGATGCCCAATGGTGTAGAAAGCTACATTAAGTTTCAGTATTAAATAAGACAAACCCGTTCCTGCCAAATTCAAGAACTAGATCCAGGGTTTTGCAGAAATGTCTGGGTACAAATTCAGTCACTTGGCTTTGTGTTAGACTGTTCAGAATACTCACACCTGGCTCAGGGGCTGTGCCTCTGCTCCTCCAAGCACAGAAGCGCTGAGCGAGGCTTTAAAGACCACACAGAGAAGCTAATAGTTTTCTGTGTAACTGAGGCAAGAAATTTCCACTTGACTAGGGAATTCCATTTTTAAAAGATGCATTAAGGAATTTGTAAAAGAAAAGCATTTGTTCCCTCTTTCAAAAGACAGATACTAAGAATTGTTTGGGGGTGGGGTCTCCTGGTTTTAGCTGTCTGAATTAAAATTCACCTGGAAGGTGGGATATAGTTCCTGAGAAAAGCCCACAGATCTGTTGTTTCCGCTCTCAGGGGTTTGGTAGTATACCGTAACTGCCACCAAGCTGCTTTCCACCGGTCTCTCCCATTGCCTATGATTTAAAGGTCGTGGCTACAGAAACGGTCTTCAGAAAGTATTTTGCTAGTCAAGTCATGCAGGACCCTGAGCTTCCTATTACTTTGTGACTTTCTGGGGAAGTTTTTATAAAAAAATTAAAATATATATATATTTAAAAGGAGAGAATCATTTTATCACTTTCTCCTCTTTGTCTTGCTATGCAAACTATTTTTCACTTTAGAGGAGAAAGAAAACAAGAGAGCCATTCAGCCAAACTTGTCAGACGATGTTCTCTTGGCCATGCTATTGAGGTCATCTTGTTTTAAATGTTTCCCCAAGTTTCCACTTTTGAGATCTTTTCTCTGTATGAGCAATTGCCGTTTGGCTTCCTTCAGCAGAAACACAAACCCGAGCCCTTCTCTGACACCCAGAGTATTCACTGATCATGGTAGGCAGAGATCTGTGCGTGGCCCTTTTAGAACAATCTTTCAAGATACTTGGATCACATCAGCACTGAGATCGTTAGGAAGAGCCTAGGTGCCATGGGGGGGGGTCATTTTTATTCTAAGCCACATTTTCTGAGCCTTGATCGTGAACACAACAGTGGTTTCTAGGACTCTGCTCCTGGTAAGTAGGAAGGGAGTCTGGAAACTCACTTTTATTCCCAGGAAGACAGAGGCTTTTTTAACTGTCTACTAGAACAACTCCCTCCTTCTTCGCCTCACAATCTGTCCTCAGACGTTTTGTAGCCTTTGATACACTTGCTAACACAGTATTTGTACAGCCTTTGCTAACACAGTATTTGTACAGCTCCTTGGATTGGCACCTTTATACCAACTTTCTTATACTCTCCTTTTCTAACTCTACACCAGCTTCTCTTCTTCTTGACCCTCATTGTCAGATCCTCTCAATTCAGATTCGTGATTAGACAATGGTGGTCCTTCACCCCATGACCATCCCTGTCTCCAATAGCACAAAGATCTAACCTTTCCTTCTTTGAGGCATTTACAGTGCCAGAAACCTCCTTCTGTGTCCTGTGTAGTAAAGCCTCCTTCTGTGTCCTGTGTAATGAATCCTCCCTCCTTCTGTGTCCTGTGTAATGAACCCTCCCTCCTTCTGTGTTCTGTGTAATGAACCCTCCCTCATTCTGTGTCCTGTGTGATGAAGCCTCCCTCATTCTGTGTCCTGTGTGATGAACCCTCCCTCATTCTGTGTCCTGTGTGATGAAGCCTCATTCTGTGTCCTGTGTGATGAACCCTCCCTCATTCTGTGTCCTGTGTGATGAACCCTCCCTCATTCTGTGTCCTGTGTGATGAAGCCTCCCTCATTCTGTGTCCTGTGTAGTCACTCATATGCTTCTCTCTCTATGTGAATGAATCTTTATGAAAGGAAGACCTTTTGTTGGGGGCCTTCCTCATACGTAAAGAGCTTGTAAAATAGTAAGTCAGTAAATAAAAGTTGAGTTGACCCACCTTGCTCCCAGTACCTAGCATTGCTTAGTACTACCTAGTACTCACAGAGCTCATCCCCTCTTCATTCATTTATAGGGCTTGATTACCATTATAGAAATGCTACCAGCCTTAGCTTATGCCTTGCCTATGCCAGTGTACCACTGCAATACCCACTCCTCCAACAGACAAGCTGTATGCACAGCAACCGTTGTGGCTCTCTATCTGCCCTCTCCTAACTGTGTAGTCCTTAAACTCGATCTTGAATGTCATGGACCTGGTGGTTCCCATGGGTTCCTTGGATCTTATTTCAGAGACTCCTTTGATGTGGGACCTTACTTATATCTGTGTATATGGAACTTCTGTTTTGCAAAAAATGATATCAATGATTACCTACTGTTGCACTGACTTATAGGTAGATCAATAGGAGATTTAGATGCCATTATGCTGTGAGTTTGATGTTATTTCATTAGCTGCATGGTGTTTTCTGACCTTGCATAGACTAGTTACTTTTTAAAAGCACATGCTAACAGTTCAGGAATGCCTCCACAGTATTCAAAAGGGAGGCAATTTAATGTTATGATCATCAGTTCTGGGGGTAGTTCTTTAGTTTTTGTGTTTTACTGGTCATAAAAATGCAAACATATAAAGGTATGGAATTAATGTAGCATTATTAAAATAACAACTGCTGTCTGTTATCACTGTCTTGTAACAAAAGACATTTTAACTCCAAAAAGTAGGGCTACATGATGACAGTGTGAACCGAATAAATTAAGCTTCATTACAGAACTTTATGTTAGATGTATTCTTCTCATTTTGCCCTATATGATAGAACTTTTATCATACACCAGAACTGACCTGGTGTCTAACTTTTCACACCTACTGCTCTAGATGTTAAACTGACATTTGTTTTAACATTAAACATTGTAAAAGGCTGACGGTTACTCTAGTGTTCATCTAATATGCAGTAGATTGTGTTGTATAGGCTAGCCTAATCTTCCATTCTATGTTGTACAGGCTAGCCTAATCTTCCATTCTATGTTGTACAGGCTGGCCTAGTCTCCCATTTCACACACTCCTATCACTGTGTGGTCCTATCATTTCTAATATAGAAATACCAGTTTATGGTCTCTCTTGAATCCAGGGAGCTCATGACTATAGTCGAAAATTGTTCCATGTCATTTCCAATGCTCGATTATAGTAGGTTGATTTGTCTTCTGCCTCAGCCTCTTAAGATACTGCCCTAGAGACCAGTCTGTGGGGAGACCAACAGGGAAAGGAACTGAGGCTCAATCCTACAGCTCTGACTGTGCTCCGTCCATTGCTCTCAACCTGCCCAGATCATGAAGGAGTTACCTTGGAAACGGATTCTCCAATCAAGCCCCTGTTTGATGCTATGTGGAGTAGAGACACACTTTTTCTGCCAAGTCCTACCAAAATCATGAACTTCTGAGATAAATAAATGTTTTTGTTTTAAGCTACATAGTTTTGTATTTATTGGTTACACACACAAAAAATATAACATATGCATGTTAGAAGACAGAAATATGCAGTGGCACAACAGAGCCCAGAACATGTGGCTTTGTTCTGAAGCTAGCTGGTGGGTCAAAGCTGTGAAGGTCTAGTGGGAAATGTGAGGAATGGCTCCTAGGCCTCAAGTACAGCTGAGCAGAAGCCTTTCAGATCATCCGAGAGGTTACTAGTGGGAGGAGGGAAGTGTCTCTGCAAAATAGTCTCCCTTAGAGAGGAAGGCTCTTGTTAGGAGGTCCCAGGAGGTTTTCCATAGTGTTTAAGTAATAAACCCAATGATTCAGTGACTGTGTCCCAGCTTTGCTCCAGTGCCACTAGCCTTTTCTGAAGTGTGAAAGGAAGAAAGGAACCGAGGTGGAGAAAGAAACACACCAACTTTCAAGTAAAATTGGAAAGAAACATAAATGTGCCAGTAGTTTGAAATTGAAGTGTCTCTTTATTTCCCAGCCTTTGCAGATGAAAATTCTTATTAATTCAAGAAATGACTTCCGGGAAAAGATAAAACCTGGAACTGAATCTAGCGGGTATCTTGTAAGAAATTAGAAACATTTAAGATGGCACTCATTTAAGAAGCACGGGGACTCTCAGATATTTGAGCATTTTTTTTCATATGGCTGGGTAGATGGTTTGTGCGTGTTCTAGGGTGGTCATCACTGCTCATCCTGATGGGAGCTGAACTGCCACATCTCCCTTTCCCAGCTGTGGCACATGTCAGCATAAGGAACTGTCTGATACACCTTTCTTAGGTCTAATGTCCACTCTTGACCAAATCAGCGTATTGGGAATGAAGAATTATGACTAACTCTTCTGTTTTACATCCCTGACTCAGTCACATAGTATAGTCTACCATCAGAAGACAGGATTTGGGCAAAGTACACTTCAGCCTCTCAGTTCCCCGAGGCTATCAACGATTCTTTTTGCTGGCTTTGCTCAAAATGTTGAAACAAATTTGTTATGGCTTTAACAGAAGATCTCCACAAGAGAGGTTGTAATGAAGAATATAGCCTGGTCATCTCTGCAGTTTAGTTAGGCACTGTCTCTGGTTTTCAGTATCACATCTAAGCCAGAGTTGAGTATAATTTTTTTTTTTTGAGACAGGGTTTCTCTGTGTAGCCCTGGCTGTCCTGGAACTCACTCTGTAGACCAGGCTAGCCTCGAACTCTCGAACTCAGAAATCCGCCTGCCTCTGCCTCCCAAGTGCTGGGATTAAAGGCGTGCACCACCACCGCCCGGCTAGCTGAGTATAAATTTTGTTCAGAGTTTTCCTGAGGTATGTGGACTTGGGGAATCTGAATCTTGAAACTTAAAACTACAAGAGTTTTAAAACTCAAAAGGTTTGGTGGCACCAAGAGAGCATGAAAGGACAACAGTGGGACAAGAGGAGAACACAGCAGGGAAAGGCATCGTTTAGGTGATCAGAGGCAGTGCCTTTGAGAAGTCAGTGTGACAACTGGCAATCTAATGCGAAAGTGCAGGTGAAAGAAAGCCTTGTGAGCTAGGTATCATGTAAGGTAAACCAAGGCAGTAGAGTGAAAGTTCTCTGGTCCTGTGGTTTAAAGGGATTGCACATCTATACAAATGAAGTTGCAGACAATATTTTAGGATGTATCAGAGGCATACATAGAACTGTTGATTGAAATTCAGTCTCTAGGAGCTGAAATGTGCTTTGGAGTTTCTTTAATACATAACATAATGTGGAAGATGGTAGATTCTGTCAGCTGCTTGTTGTGATGTTTCCCTTGGTGCCCTATGAAAGAACACATGCAGCCACACCCACATGAGCAGCATGCAGCATAGGAAGAGGAGAATCCCCTACACACAACATAACTCAGCCATGGCAGTATACTACAAATTGATGATTAGTGTTCACTGAAGAAATTGTATTTGTTTCTAGTAATTAGACCCCCAAATCATATGCTAGGCATCAAGAATTAGCTGATGCCTATGTCCTGAGGGGAGTGGGTGACATTGTACCTTCAATCAAAGAACTAAAATTCAATAATGAATTGAATGGAGGAAAATAAGAACCTTGAGTAATGAAAGGGAAGAAGAGGAAAAGGAGGAGGAAGAGGAAGAAGAAGAAGAAGAACAAGTACAAGAAGAAAAGGAAAATCGGGAACTAAGGAAGAAGTCTAAAGGGATCGAAAGGGTAATGGGTGGGTAAGGCAAAGAACATGAAATCAAAGGGAAGGGGTGTGGAAGGCTAGTGGAAGGCACGAATGTGTGCAACTATAATATACATGTATACATGTATAAGATGTTATAGTGAAGCTTATTATTTTGTAAGCCAACTAAAATTATTTAAAAAGACGAGTCAGTGTTAAGGGAGTTAGGGCTGAACTGGATAGAACTGGTATAAGAAAGACATCATGTATGGTTTTTAAAACTCCAAGGGTTCTGTCTATGTGTATAATCTTTGACCCTTTCATGTGTTACACCAGGCAAAGGAAATCAGTTAAAAACAGTTGTAGGCGTAGGCAGAGTGTGGCCATTAAGAAATGCATGTTTCTTTATAACTCCCTCTGGATTGGAGGTGGGAATAATGAGGGCAGCCAATCAGAACAAAAGCAGGTTGGCAAGAAGCCAATGGGAAGTCAGTATGGAAACAGCTTTTGCTTTGGTATCAGTTGGTGGTACCGACCCTGGCAAACAGCATAACTCAGCCCTGTTCTTTGGGATTTTGAAAGGCTGCATTTTGATTTCAACTCTGAGCCAGTTTAGGCTTGGAAGAACACTTCTCTGGGGAAGAACTTGGTTTTAAGGTCATTACCATGGCAACGAGGGCTTGGAGATAAGGACCCGAAGGGCTTCTTAAGGATGAGGAGTAACTTGAAGATGTAGTGGCCACCTCCTTCTTTTAATTAGAGTCTTTGTAACTGGTAGAAAGCAAGTATAAAACCGGGGGCCAAGGATAGAGTCTGTTCCTGAGGCTACTTCAGGACCCTTTAGGAAGTCTTAGGTTAAGGCTAGCTATAAGAAAAAGCAAAATAACCCAAGTCCTTCTAAGGACCTTCCCATACATTTACATGTCTCACGCAGGACACCAATTCAGCAGGGGCATCAGAAATGAAATCCAGCCTATTGTTGATATGACAAGTCACATGATTGTTGTCAGGCTTCATGGTCTCGAGGAAGAGGTACTTTTTCCTAATTCAATCAAAGGCATCACACAATCAAACCTCAAATCTTTTCAAGTCTTTAAAAAAATTGTTTACCTCTGTCCTCACTCCAAACCTTATCTGATATGATCCAAACCTTAACTGATATGATGCAGTTTACCTTATAGAAGTCATTGAAAGAGGGAAAATAAATAAATTTTGAAGTCAGAGTAGTGAAGTGGAATCCCAGAGTGATTTGTACTCATGGGAAATGAGGAGTGTGAATGTTTGTCTTTGCTCTTTTCCTCGTAAAGACTCCACTCCATCAAATGTGTATGATGCACCTGTCTTGTGCCGAAGACTGTGTTTACAACCTTAATGAAAATCAAAATCTCAGTCTCAGCCTTTGAGAAACTCGATGCTCCAGGCACACGCATGATCAGATCACCTCAATAGCAGTACAGTCATGATCCACTTTTTTCCGTGTGTAGGATTAGACATCAACACGAGTGTCCCTGTAAATATTCCTGGGGCACAAAGGAGAATGAGTGGCATTAATGTGCTCAGAGATGAGTGTGCTACCCACCTTAGATAGGTGGGGTGTGGTTGAACTGGATCCCAGCAGGCCTCATGGGCCTTTCTTTTTTCTTCCATGTTACGACAGAATAGTCTGCCATAATGCAGGTTAGTCCTGGAAGAGTGATGTTAAACAATAGTTTTTCTTTCTGGGCAACAAAAAATGACAACAAGCCTGATTTACTCTGTGGGAGGCCAGCGGATTACTTTGTGGTCCAGAAGCATTTCACAATTCTTATATGTGCCACTATTGTTTTGGGAGGTAAGTAACTATGTGAGACTCTCCTCGGTCCTTAGAACTTTTTCTCATCTTAGGAAGTTACAGCTACAACAAAAAAGTAGCCAATGGAACCTCAAGATGTGAATGAAGGCCATCCGTACAGCTTCATTCAGTTTTTAAGGGGCTCTTGTGTATACCCATTGCTTTATTCAGTAACACTGCCTGAGCATGGGAGGGTGGCAGGTACATTAAGAAACATGAGATTGTCTGACATCATGGAGCTTCCTCATGGGGGAGGTAGGCAAACAAATAGTCATGAGGCAGTGTGCTAAGCGTACACATAGAGATGATGTTAGGATTCTCTAGTAATGAGAAAGAGGGAGATCCTGATACTGCCTACCCGCCAGGCCTGCCCTGATCATATTATCTGAGATAAGGGGAGACAGCTTGTCAGATAAGCAAAGAAGACAAACAATCCACAGTTTGCATAATTGGTGTCATTAATCTTGTTTATTATTATGGCTTCTTTAGATTTTATCCTTTAATGCCAGCATTTGGGAGTCAGAGGCAGGCAGATCTCTTAGTTTGTGGCCAAACAGAGTGAGTTCCGAGACACTCAGGGTTATACAGAAACACCCTGCCTCAAAAAAAGATCCCATTTTATTATATGTATAGGAATGTTTGTCCTGCATACATGTCTGTGTACCACGTGTATGCAGTGCCAACAGTGCCAGAAGAGGGCATTAGAGTCCCTAGAACTGTGTAGTTATGGCTGCTTCTTAGCTGCCATGAATGCTAGTGCTGGGGACTAAACCTGGGTCCTCTGGAAAATCAGCAAGTATGCTTAACCATGGAGCCATCCCTCCAGCCGCTATTTTGGCTTTTGATGGGATGTTTCTTTACTCTATCCACTTTGCCTGCCTAGAAAAAAATTAGAGAGGGCTTTGTAAATAAAGAACTCCTGAATATGGATTACAAATTCAGCAGGTGTACCGAATGGTATTCATAGAGATAAAGTAGCCCAGTCAATAACATTCCTATGATGAGAGTTTCTAGGTCTCTGTAAAAGAAAATTTACTTGGGAAGAATACCAGCTGCTCCCAAAACTTTTCTGGACTCAGGAAGACAACCAAGGACCAAATAATGAAACAAATGCATGTAAAGAGTATCTTCATCTTAGTATTCACCAGGGAGTAAAATTGCTTTGTCTGGGGGCTTTTAATACACTCACTAATGACTCTGGTTCCTTTCAGTACCCACAGTGATCAGATAACCATGAGCTTTGATAACCCTGATACACCCTGAGGATGTAATGAAAAGTGGCCAGGAGCAAAGGACGTTGCAGAAATAGTGTGAAAACTATCTGTTTACCCAGACTTAAGCATAAGAAATATTCAATAATTCTTTACTGATTTGTTTCCAGCTCAATCTGGGAGGCAGGAAGTACCAAATCTAGGCTGCCAGTGAGACTTGCTTTCGGTCTGTAGAGTGACTCTAATATATTCCTGGGTGAGCAACTGTGAGGCTGGTGAAATCTCAATACTTTCCATAGTCTTCTGTGAGGGATACCAATTATATGTACCTTATACTTAACAAATTGCATTTGTGGGCCAGTGAATTTCAGGAAGTAAAAGCACATGACACACACACACACAAATCCAAATATATTTGTAATAATTATTAACTCTTCTCACACACTATGACTCAGAAAAAGTTGTAAATTAAATAGCTAGGCTGAATATTAATGACATTAATATGAATTATAATGAATATTATTTTGAAAATATAAATAAACATCTCATCTCTTTTGGTAAGATAAACACACACACACACACACACACACACACAATGGGTTTCAGTATAGGCTGACACAGGCATACAATACCATGTATACTGGTTGAATAGGATAATTACTATTTTGAAACTATAAATTATATTTTTATTTTTTAGGGTTTTCAAGGATGGTCTTAAAGAACTCTGAGGTCTTTGTCTTGATGATTCTCTCTCTGTCGGGATTTGTGACAGGGCGACTGGCTTACCATTTTGTTGAGGTACTGTATACATAATAAGTTAGAGAGGAAATCAAAGGTCAAACATCTCAAAGAAGGTCTACTCCTAATGTCCCAGTCCCACGGAGCATTGAACTGGGATCAGAAGACCTGGAAGAGAGAACTGGAGGACAGGGGACACAAAGAACGAGCAGCTTGTCTGTAGGCTGATCAAACCACTGATTATAATTTTTTCACATAGGGGTTATATACACAAAAAAGCAGGATATGGGGAAGGGGATGATGCTGGAGTGTAGGTGTTCTCAGGGGGAGTACAGATATCTTCCAGAACAGGGTATCATCTGGGTGAAGGTTCAGGGAACAGGTCACTTGTGACTCTGTCTATGATTTACTTGTTCCTTATCTAAGCTGGTACTATCCACCAAGGCGACCTATCTACAAGGTCTGTGACTATTAGTTCTTATCCAGGCTGGTAAATTTCCACCAAGGCTACTTGTTTTCAAGATTCTGTAGCCATCTGTTTCAGTGTTTTTCCAGAGACCAAGACTTTGTGTTAGCAGGCTGACTTAGGCCTATTGATGATTTTAGGCCTTCACTGTATAAGCAAGGCTGCCCCTGACATCCTAATATGCAAGTTTTTCTTTTTCTTTAGTCCTGGGGATCAAACTCAGGACCACATACATGCCAAGCAGCAGGACTCTATCAATTACGAGCATCCCCAACCCTATGGAATTAAAAAACATGTGAACAGATGTTAAAATGATTTCATACAGCGGTGAGCATTTTTGCAAAGAAAGACACATAAATACAATAAGAAAGTCATAAGTTAGGAAAGCTTCAAATGAAGCAGTGATTTGGAAGTGAGACAATTCACGTGCTGGCAGGCTCCTTGTCATTCTTCTCTGAGCCTTACCCTTTCCCTCTTGTTACTCCTTCTGGGTTCCTGTTCCTTTCCTTTGTGGGTACACTGGTTTATTCTCTGATGTTCACTTTAAACATGTAGAGGCTTGATATGAAAGGCAGCATCTCTTTTCTTTTAAGACTTATTTTATGTATATGGGGTGTTTTGCCTTTACGTCTTTAAGTGAATTGAGTCCATTTCTAGTACCCATGAAAGCCAGAAGAGGGTGCCAGATCCTCTGAAACTGGAATAACAGACTCCAGTTAACACACAGTTAGCCTCTGTGTGGGTGCAGGGAACTTCACCTGGTCCTCAGTAACAGCAGCAAGTGCTCTAACTACTAGGCTATCTCTCCAGCCCCTGTAGCAGTTATTTTCATGATAAAGCATCCTCTCTCTTTTCTCTCATGTTAAATATGAAACATGCAACACACACAACATAACCACAAGAAAACACTTCTTCATTGTCTCAACTTATTAATGCCTAGTATTAACAGCAATGCAATGTGCATTAGCAATTTGTCTCCATTGAGTGTTTCAGTTTTTTAAGATGGGAGGTAATACCTATGGGATATTTATCTAGGGCTGTGAAAGTCTATCAGTCTTCCCAGTCTCACCATTCCCACTCGCTGGCGTGATTTGAGAGTTTACTATGTGCCATACACATTTTTAAGTGCTCTGTACTTATGAATTTGGCAACTCAACAACCCTTGGGTTGACCCATTCATTCTTGCAAGGATGTGATGAAGTAGTACTCACTAATCACTTTACAGATGAGGAACTGAGCCACTGGGAAGTCAGATAATGCAGCTGTTAAATTGGAATGATCTAGAAAACACTTTCCGAGGAGAATAATTAATTACAGCATTTCAACCACCACTGTGTTTTCTGTTACTTAATGTACACCGTTCACCATCCATGCCCTATACAGATTATATCACCATCTAAGCATCATATTTCTCTACTGACTAACTGGGATTTTTTTCCAATTTAAGCATATCTCTGTAAATCCACAAATATCTGTGCAAGAATATATAATAGATATATTACACTAAATATCCAATAGCCTAATTCAAATACTTTTCTGTGGATTGGATAGCATTATCTCAGGTGACACCAATGGTAAGGGATATCATTTCTATAAATACTAATTATAGGTTATAATGTATGTATTTAATATATATGCAGTGTTCATGTAAAATAACATATCAGAGCAGATCAGTTTAAAGGGAGGAAGGAGTGGAAAAAAGGGGGCTGGGGAGATGGCTCAGTGGTTAAGAGCACTTGCTACTCTTGCAGAGGTTCTAGGCTTGGTTCCCAGCACCACCATGGTGACTCACAACCCTTTGAAACTCCAGTTCTAGGGGATCTGACACTTTACCCTGGCATCCTGAGGTACTGAAGGCATGGATTTGTACATCTAAAACTTAAAAAGAAAATTCTCCAAAAGGAGAAAAGGATGTATTTGGGCTCATGGTTTCATACTTTTTAGTCCTTGGTTGTTTCACTCCATGGCTGTGGTTTGTGGGGAGATGGAACATTTTCATCATCATGGCAGAAGATGGGGCAGAGCGAAGCTGCTCATCTCATGAGATAGAGAGCTAGAAAGAAAGGGGTCAGGACAAGATACGCTCTAGAATGTCACTTTAATGACCTTCCATTCAGCGCCCATATCCTAAATCATGACATTTGCGTTCTCATGATCCAAGCACCTCTCAACAGCGCCACCTGCTGGAACCAAGCCTTCAAACAAAACTTTTCAGGGGATTTGAGATCCAGTGTGGGTGCTGGTGGGGTACGGGTGCGGGGCCCACGCTTCTAAACCACCACAGTAACAAATATTTCCTTGCATTTGTTACTTTAGGTGCACCAAATTGTCTACCCTCTTCTAAAAACACCAAGCTTTTCACTGTATAGTTATTTTTTACCTTTAATTGTATTTGTGGCTGCTTTGGATGTGGACTTTTATATAGTCAAGAACGTGTTTTGGCAGGTAAGGAAACATTTTAAAACAGCTAACCATGTCTGCTCTGTAGAACTAGTTTAAAAGAGTTGCATGGTCGGGTAGGGTGGGGATGGGATTATTGTTTGCTGAGGGACCTCCAAGTTTAGGATCCAAGCAAATAACATCTCGGTTTTGTCGGTGAGCCACTGAAGCTGAGTTCACAAGAGAGTCGGTAAATACTTGGGTCTGGGTTCTAGTCTAAGGCAATTTCCTCACAACTGTGTCTTCTTTTTGTTGCCGGTGGTGTTGTTGTTATTTTATCTTTTCTATTTTTCCTTAATTACACTTGTTGCACTATTTTATTTCTATTTTCAGGGAACATTTTCCCCCATTTTGGTTTAACTCTGTTCTTTCTGGCATCTTGAGTTAAAATTAACTGAGTTGTAGCATTTTAATAGTATTTTGCATATGCAGGGTGCAATTTTTTCCCCTTTTACTTGACCTCATGTTTTATCTTTTAGTGTTTTAATTATTACTAAATTCTAATTTTTAAAAAGCTTTCTGGGGGTGGGGACACATTCATTCTTTTCTAGTTATGTAGCCTTGGCTGGCCCTGAACTTTATATGTAGACCAGGCTGACCTTGAATACACAAAGTTCTGCTTGTTGGGGTTAAAGGCATGCACCACCATGCCTGCAGGGTACAGGTAGTATTGAAGTAAGTAGAGATGTGCAAGTAACCTGTGGTTATGTTGATTTAGAGTCCTTTGGGTGCTTTGTATCCAAAAACCCTGTACAATTCTATGCCAATAAAAAATAATAAAGTAATGGCAAGAGACAGGACCCAGTTGGTAAGACTGGCTGCCCTTCCAGAGGACCTGGATTTGGTTCCCAGCACCCACATGACAGTTCACAATCATCTATAGCTTTAGTTCCAGGGGATCCAATGTCCATTTCTGTCCTCCATGGGGACCCGGTATGCAGGTAACACAAATAACACAGACACACACACATACAGGTAGAACGAACGCCCATTCCGTCACATGAGAGATCAGAGTTAAAAGGAATAAAACGGTGACGATGACTAAAATACGTCGTGTATTTGCGTGAAATTCTCAAAGAATAGATTTTAAAATGTTATATTATTAAAAAATAATGTGGTAAAAGAAATCCATTACCCTCGATATGGGTCTTTAATGTGAGTGAACGCAGTCAAGCTCTCTTTGGGTGACGCAATGCCGTGGTGGATTGGTTCACAGGTCTTGCTAACAGGCGTGATTAGTTTTGGCACAGCGCTCTCCATCATTTCATTCGTGGTCCTGAAAATGCACGACGACACGTGGGACGTGCAGTGCAGCATGCTCTTCAGCATCACCATGTGTATCATAGACCCTCTTCACTCCGTCAACTCTCTCAAGACGATCGGTACGCCAGGCCCGCCTCCCTCGCTCCGAAGGTCCAAGGATGTCTTAGTTCCTCTGGGTTATCCTTTCCATGCGTGGTTTGTAGATTCAGCAGAGTAGGGCTTAGTGCTCTATTTTTTTCAAGGAGAATCAGATTCTGGGTAGCCTGGTATTGAACCCGATCACTCAGTGGTCACGGGGAGGCATCCTAATACTTTACATCCAGATTAAAAACCGAAAAAAAAATTTCCCTTAAAACAAAAACTATAAACGTACTACTTTAATAACAATAACAGTAAATAGTGATGATGATAATATCTCAACTGTATATTTTCAGTTATTATTGTTTCAAGACCCCTAGGTGAAAAAAAGAGATTAGCCAGGTCTAGTTTTTTAATGATGATGATGTCACTTAATACGATCAGTTTGGGTTTTTTTCCCTAATGATTTATATTAAACAGTCACACTTATTTTATTCTTGAGACAGGTTTTCCCTATGTAGTTTTGGCTTACCTGAAGCTCACTACATAGACCAGGCTAGCCTTGAACTCAGAGATCTGTCTGCTTTTGCCTTCTGAATGTGGCCTAACAGTTGCTTTTAAAATAGAGGGTCCTGTAATCCTATCAATTTGTGTTTGCATTAGGCTGCATAGTATACTAGCAGAGGTCATAGCTTCTTAAGTCTGGGGTTCACCCGTCTAAGTGAAGGAAGTCTAGGGGTGGTAGCACACCATGAACTCATCAAGCCTCACTCTCTAGAGTAACAGTAGCTGGAGATACCTTCTGAAATAACTAAAAACCAAAACCCAAACCTGGAAGAGAACAAACTACAAGAAAAAGAGAATTATCCAATAATGGACATCAGACAGTGTAGGTCAGTGGGTCTTGAGAGATGGGGAGAGGGAGGAGAGAAAGAAAGAGGGGGAAGAAGGGAAGACATACATACATACATACATACATACATACATACACACACACACACACACAGAGAAAGAGAGAGAGAGAGAGAGAGAGAGAGAGAGAGAGAGAGAGAGAGAGAGAGGAAGACAGAGACAGAGACAGAGAGACAGAAATGAAGACAGAGACAGACAGACAGACAGACAGAGACAGACAGACAGAAATAAAGACAGAGACAGAGAGACAGAAATGAAGACAGAGACAGACAGACAGACAGACAGATAGACAGATAGACAGCATAGCTTTTGCTTTAACTTCCCATCTGGAGAGCCTTTCAGTTCTGGGATAGAGAGAGAAAACTTAAGGTGGAGCCTGGTTAGAGTTGAGCAGCTCCCGGGCTGGAAACCTTAGAGGGCTCAGACAGCTAGAGTTCACGGAAAAGTTGCTGCAGAGATGAAAGCTGCATGCAGGAAGCAGGGCGGAGGTCTGCGTTTGGATAGGAATTCATTTTATTACCGCATTCGTGTGCAGTGGCCAAGGCTGGAAACAGAAAATACATAAAAGAGTAGAAGAACCAATTTCCTTCAGATTCCTTACATTCTTTGTGGAAAACAACCTCATAGTTCATGGTACATCAGCTAGAACTCTCAGAATATTATTGCCTCAGTACGCTGCAGTGCTGTGAGCCAAGCAGCCAGGTCCTCCTGAAACCCTGACTGGGAGGCCAGGGAATGAAGATAGGACAGACACATACAAGCACATGCACATACACATGTATACACATATAATAAACCAGGATCAGGTGGGTGTTTTCTCAGCATAGGGGGAGGGGTTAGCTCATCTTGGTAGATGGTCTTTGGTAGGTAGCTACAGTTGCTAGTCCGTGCACAAACTCATCAGTCATTCATAAACACCTAGACTCTGACTCCTGAGGAAAGCTTTGTGATGTCACTTGAACCTGGGCTCTGTGGGTAAGTTTTGCCAATGTCCTTGACGTGACTGAGCCCACATCACAGCACCCACCGATTCACTCAGGACTTTAATCAGTCAGGGCTTTGTCCACTTGCTACGTCACAGACTCAGTCTTAGTTAGATGAAAGGCTGTTCTGGTATTATACAATGAAGCTTAAGGCAAGACTCACAAGCTGGGTGTGGTGATGTACACTTTTAATCCCAGCACTCCGCGGAGGCAGGAGGCAGATGGATCTCTGTGATTTCAAAGCTAGCCCATTTACATAGAAAGTTCCTGACTAGCCAGGGTCCTATAGTGAGGCTCTAGCTCAAAGTAATTTAATTGGGTTATGGACTATTCTTGTGATGTTTGGGCAAAGAATGTGGCTACCTTATGTCCTTGTCCTTGACTTTATGAAGTTAAACTTAACTTTTTCTTTATTTTTTTCTTTTCTTTTTTCTTCCTCCCCCACCCCCTCTCTCTTGAGACAGGGTTTCTCTGTGTAGCTCTGGCTGCCCTGGAACTTGCTCTGTAGACCAGGCTGACCCTCAATTCAGAGATCTGCCTGCCTCTGTTTTCCAAGTGCTAGGACTAAGGGTGTACATCACCATACCCCCCTCCCCCAGCCTGTCTGCCTTCTTCTCTTTGTCTCTGTCTGACTGTCTGCCTTTCTCTTCATTAACTGAAAAAATTTTTTTTTTTACAAACAATATATTCTGTTCACAGTTTCTCCTCCCTCAAATCCTCCCAGATTCTCTCTACCTTCTTGTCCATCCTTTCTTTCTCTCTCAATAGAAAACAAACAGGAAAACAAAACAAAACAAAACTCCCCAGGGCAAAACAAACAAGGGGGAAAAAAAGGAGAGCCAAAGGAAAAACACACACATGCATTCACACAGAAATCTCATAAAAATGCAAAACCAGAAATCATATTATATGATCAAAAGACCTGTATGGTAAAACAAACAAACAAACAAACAAACAACCAAAAACAAAAAAACAAACAAAAAACCCAACTCTGAAAATATCATTGAGTTCCTTTTGTTTTAGTCATCTACTCCTGGGTATGAGGTCTGTCCTTAAGTAGGGTTTGTATACCCAGTGAGACTCTTTTGGAGAAAACAAATTTTTTCTTTGAACATAGTTGGAGATAGTTTTCAAAGGAAAGGTTTGGAGTGAAAGTTGTGTCTACTTCCCCTCTCAGTGCTGGGACTCCTTTTGGCTTAGACCTGTGGAGGTCCTGTGAATGCTGCCACAGTCTCTATGAGTCACAGGCATGCCAGCCTTGTTGTGCTTAGAAGACCTTGTTCCCTTGCTGTCTTTCTCCCTCACTGACTCTTACATTCTTTCTTCCTCTTCCACAAAGTTCCCTGAATCTGGGGGATTTGATGGAGATATTCCATTTAGGACTGAGGGTTAGGCAAAGAGATTTCCAGACAGTCTAATACTGGCTCTGTCACATGGTCACTAATACTCACTCTTCCGAGGGCCGAAATGAAAGAGAACAAGCAGAGCAAAAAGAAATTAAAAAAATGTGCGGTATGGGGGAGGAGGGAGAAGCACTAAGAAAGTAATCTTGGAGCCCAGGATTGTGCTGACAGAGAGGCCTGATGAGAAAAGGGAGTGGAGACCTCAGAGTGAGACCCCACCCAGCTAATCATGCAGTCTGTGAAAATAAAAAGTCAGAGGGGTTTTCTGGTCCTAAGAAACAGTGAGGAATCAAAGCTTATGCAGATGTAATTCAAGGAGGAAACTAGGTTCTATTCTAAGCAGGTAGCTGAACTTGGCAGCGTTGGCCATGTGGTTCTGACTTTACAGCTATGAAGGATAGATGAATAAATGGGTTCTGGAATCTTCCTCAAGGTTAAGGAAAGCCACTGAGAATAGGCACATGGCAAGGGACTCCCTGCTTGGAGGGCCTGAGAGACCTGGGTTTGTTGTAGTCCCTAAAATGTTAGAGGTGCCAGAGCTGTGGGATGCTTGCCAAGGAGAGCAGTATACAGTGAGTGGAACCAACTCAAGAGAGCCAGTGTGTTGCAGTCAGCAGTGGTGGAGACATCTAAGCCCTTTGACATCAAGTGTGGAGCTACAGGTTTTGGAGTTTGCCCTTCCAAGGTCTGGTCTGAATTTGGTCCAGTATTTCCACACTATGCCTCCATTCTGGCCTTTTGGAATGGTAATATATACTCTGTGTCATTGTGTGTTGGAAGTACACAATTTGCGTTTTTATTTTACAAGGGGTTACAATTAAGAGATTGCCTTGCTTCTCAGCAGAGACCTTGGATATTGGATTTTAAACTGTGTTGAGACTGCAAAAGACTGTGGATTTTTGAAGTTGGACTAAAAGCATTGTTTATTTTGAGATGGCCATGGTACAGGGGCCAGGGAGTGGAACGTGGTGGTCTGAGTGAGAAATGCCCCTAGGCTCATTTATCTGAATACTTGCTCCTATGTTAGTTGGCCAGTTTGGGAAGGATTAGGAGGTGTGGCCTTACTACAAAAGGTGTGTCATGGGGGAGGGCTTTGAGATTTCAAAACCCTGTGTCTTTCCCAATTATCTCTCTGCCTTGTATTTGAGGGTCACATGTAAGCTCCTAGTCACTGCTCCAGCCCCATACCTGCCTGCCTGCTGACATGCTCCCTACCACGATGGTCATGGACTCTCACCCTCTGAAACTGTGAACCCAAGATAAACTCTATCTTTTATAAATTGCCTTGGCCGTGTCGTCTCATCACGGCAGTAGAACAGTAACCAGGGTGCAGACTGACTAGAAAGGGGGAAAGGAGAAGGCAGGTTGAACGTTAGCATTTATTTTTTTTTTCTGCTTCTTGACTCAGAACAGGAAGCCCTATATAGCCCTGCTATGAATTCCTCATTGTGATGGACTCTATTCTCAAACTGTGAACCACATTAACCTTTTTTTCCTTGATTCTTTTCTTTCTTTCTTTTTTCAATATGTGTGTTGGAGTGTGTGAGTATGTGTGTATGCAGCAAATGTGTGCAAGTGCCCTAGGAGGCTAAGAGAAGGCCTAAGAAACCCTGACACTTCAGCTATAGGTAGTTGTGAGCTACCCAATTTGGGTGCTGGGAAGCACATCCAGAGAGTTACAGACAGTTGTGAGCTGCCATGTGGGTACATTTTGAACCTGGGTCCTCTGGATGAGCAGTCAATGCTCAAAGACTGAGCCATCTCTCCAGCCCTCTTAAGTTGTTTCTTGTCAGGTATTTTCTAAAAACAATGAAAAAAGTAATTAAATTAATTAAAAGTGTTCCATTCTATGGCTCTGGGCTTACCCTGCCATCCCAAGGAGCTTTATGGAACCCCAAGAGTATCCTGATTCCCTGAGAAGGCCTTTGAGGGGTGCACCAGGAAAAACCAGTTTGGAACCCACCCCCACCAATCCCTTGCCTGTTGGGTCTACCTGGGGCACAGCCAGCAGAGGTGAACTGAGTGCTACCTTCTCACCTCTATTGTCTGTACCATGCCTTCCCAAGGAGTCCCAATGGCATCAGGAACATCCAGCCAACACCAAGGCCAGCCAGATGGCTACAAAACAGTATAAGAACACAATTCACAAGAGCCAGGACAATATGGCACCTCCAGAAGCCCAACCATCCTTCTACAGCAAGCCCTGGGTATATTAACACAGTCAAAGCACAAGAAGATGACCTTAAATCCAATCTTATAAAGATGATAGAGGGCTTTAATTAATACATTCCTTAAAGGAATACAGGAAAATACAAACAGGTGAAGAAAATGAATAAAATTGTCCAAGAACTGAAAATGGAAATAGAAGCAATAAAGAAAACACAAATTGAGGCAATCCTGGACATGAACAACCTAGGAAAGAGAACAGGAACTACAGATGCAAACATCACCAACAGAATATGGGAGATGGAAGAGAGAATCTTAGGTATAGAAGATACCATAGGAAAAATTGATATATCAGTCAAAGAAAATGAAAAATATAAAAAAGTTCTTGGCACAAAACATCAAGGAAAATTGGGACACTATGAAAAGGCCAAACCTAAGAATAATAGAAATAGACAAGGAGAAAATTCTCAGCTCAAAAGCCCAGAAAATATCTTTAACAAAAACATAGAAAAATTTTCCCTAACTTAAAGAAAGAGATGCTTATAGACATACAAGAAGCTTACAGAACACCAAATAGATTGGACCAGAAAAGAAAATCCTCTAGCCACATAATAATCAAAACACTAAATGTATAGAACAAAGAAAGAATGTTAAAAGATGCAAAGGGAAAAGGCCAAGCAACATATAAAGGCAGAACTATTAGGATTACACCTGACTTCTCAGTAGAGATTCTAAAAGCCAGAAGGGCATGACCAGATGTCTTGCAGTCTGTTAAGAGACCACAGATTCCAGTACAAACTAGCATATCCAGCAAAATTTTCAATCACCATAGTAGAAAAAACAAGATATCCAATGACAAAACTAAATTTAAATAATATCTTTCCATTAGTCCAGTCCTACAGAGAATACTAGAAGGAAAGCACCAATGAAAGGACGGTAACCATACCCAAGAAAACACAAGAAATAGATAAGTCCACACCAGAAAAACCAAAAGAAGACACACACACACACACACACACACACACACACACACACACACACACACAGAGAGAGAGAGAGAGAGAACTACCACCAACATAAGAATAACAGGATAACAGGAACTAACAACCATTGGTCATGAATATCTCTCAACATTAATGGACTCAATTCACACACACACATACACACACACACACACACACACACACAGAGAGAGAGAGAGAGAGAGAGAGAGAGAGAGAGAGAGAGAGAGAGAGAGAGAGAGAGAGAACTACCACCAACATAAGAATAACAGGAACTAACAACCATTGGTCATGAATATCTCTCAACATTAATGGACTCAATTCCCCAATAAAAAGACAGGCTAACAGAGTGGATGCGTAAACAGGATCCATCATTCTGCTGCATACCAGAAACACACTTCAGCAACAAAGCTAGACATTTCCTCAGAGTAAGGGGCTGAAAAAAGGTTTTCCAAGCAATTGAACCCAAGAAACAAGCTGGAGTAGTCATTCTATTATCTAATAAAATAGACTTTCAGCTAAAATTAATCAAAAGCGATTCAGAAGGACACTCATAACTCATCAAAGGAAAAATCCACCAAGATGAGCATCTATGCCCCAAATGCAAGGGCACCCACATTCATAAAAGAAACATTACTAAAGCTTAAATCAGACATTAATAATGGGAGACTTCAACACCCTACTCTCATCAAATGACAAGTCACTGAAACAGAAACTAGAGAAATCTCATAGTAACAACTTAACAGCACACCTAAAAACTCTGGAACAAAAAGAAGGAAACATACCCAAGAGTAGACGGCAGAAAATAACCAAACTCAGAGCTGGAATCAATAAATTAGAAACAAAGAAAACAATTCAAAAAATTAATGAAAATGAGAGTTAGCTCTTTGAAAAAATTAACAAGATAGACAAACTCTTAGCCAAAGTAACTAAAAGTCACACAGAAAGTATCCAAACAAACAAGATCAGAAATGAAAAAAGGGATTCGACAACAGACACTGAGGAAATTCAAAAAATCATTATGTCTTATTTCAAAACCCTGTACTCCACAAAATTGGAAAATCTAAATGAAATAGATGATTTTTCTAGACAGATATCACTTACAAAAGTTAAATTAAGATAAGATAAAGTATCTAAATAGTCTCTAAGAAAATAGAAACAGTCATTCAAAGTCTCCTCCCAAAAACTCAGGGCCAGATGGTTTTAGCACAGAATTCTACCAGACTTTCAAAGAAGAGTTAACACTAATACTTCTCAAACTATCCTACAAAATAAAAACAGAAGGACCATTTGCAAACTCATCCTCTGAGGCCACAATAACCCTGATATCTAAACTACACAAAAACTCAACAAAGAGAGAGAATTTCAGACCAGTTTCCCTTATGAACATTGATGCAAAAATAATAAAACACTCACAAACTGAAACCAAGAACCCATCAAGACATCATCCACTATGATCAAGTAGGCTTCACCCCAGGGATATAGGGGTGGTTCAATATATGAAAATCTGTCATTGTAATCCAACACATAAACAAACTGAAAAGACAAGTTGAGCAAGCCAGGGGCTCAGGCTGTAAGAGCCTGCCTCCATGGCCTGTGCCTCAGGCCCTACTGGAGTTCCTGACCTGACTTCTCTCCATGATGGATTATCACAATACTGAAATGTAAGCCAGAGGAACCCTCTTCTCCCCAAATTTCTTGTGACAGCAATAGAAATCAGACCTGGACAGTAGCTTTAAATCAACATGTTTACACATGGCAAACCCTGCAAATTAGACCTTTTTTTTTTTTTTAAAGTGGATCTAGAAACCTAGCCCTAACATATGCCAGACAAGAGCTCTATTGCTTAGCTACATCCTCAGCCCAGATGAGGTCTTTTTTTTTTTTTCAGTTTGGAGAGCTGAGCTGGCATATTAATCTAGCACTAGACATGGGGGATGTAAGAGGCTCAACTCAAACTTCAAGAGATGGAAACCACAGGGTTAGTGGAGAAAAGATTACTGTGCAAAGAAAGGGCCAAAGCACTTGAAGACACAACAGTGGGGAGTATCCAAAAGTAATAAGAGAAAGAGACTGGGAAAAACCAAGCTTTAATAAGCTGTGGGACAAACACAGGGGACCCAATTCATAAGTCCCTAAAGGTAGCAGACAGAGCAAAGGGGATATACATTTGAATGAATATAAAATTCTAAATTTTGTAAAAACCCAAAGGTTCAACTATCTCAAAAAAATTCCCAAGTCCAAGAAAAACAAAACTATACCACGGCAAATCAAAATAGAATCCTTCAAAATAAACTACCCAGTAAAAACAAGCAAGCAAACAAACAAACAAACGAACAAACAAACCTCAATAGCATCCGAAGGAAATGGTACAGATATTTACTATATAATATGATTATAGCAATTAGAGAAAACTCTTTAGAAACATAAAGACACAACCCAGAAGGCAGCACAGCAACATTTTTTAGAGCATTAGAAATAAAAACAACAAAAAACCCAAACCTGTTAGGTTAGACTTGTACACTCAGAGTATCTTGGAGTGAAGATAAAATACAGGCTTTCTCAGAGTCTTGGAAGCCGAATGGATTTCTCATTTGCTGACATGTACCATATAAATTGTTAAAAGGAGCCTCCAGGCAGAAATACAGTTGTATCAGACGGAAGTTTGGATGTGGAATTTGATGTACCAAAGCCCCTGGCAACCACTAATCTATTTTTGATATCTGTGGTCTGTGGGTTTGTCTGCTCTGGACATTACCTACGTGAAGCTATACAATTCGGTCGTAATTCTTTCTCCATAGTTGGATCCAAGACTCCCAGCACTTGTCTGAAATTACACATAACATGGAGTCCTAGATACACTGTTCTGTCTCATATGTCCACATCTATGATAAAACTTAATTTGTAACTTAGCCTCATTAAGAAGACAACAGTATCTAATGATGAACAAGAGAAATGTAGCAGCATGTTATAATTAGCTACTTAAACCTTATGAGTTGTTTACTTCTGCAGTTTTTTATTTTCTACACTGGGACCCCAGTTGGCCTCAGAGGACTAAACTGCTAGAATGAGGTCACAGATACCACAGGACAGTATGCATGGCTTTTGTGTCTGTCATTTTCCATTTATAAGGTTCTCAAGGTTCAGTGTGCTGTAACTGGACCAGCATTTAATTCCTTTCTGAGGGAGGATAGTGTCCCACTAGAGTGGAGTAACCTTCTACATTCATGTACTCATTAGCTGACAAACATTGATGTGTGAATAACTCTGAACATTCATGTACAAACATCCATGTACATGTACTTACTGGATTATAGTTTACCTCTCTCTCTCTCTCTCTCTCTCTCTCTCTCTCTCTCTCTCTCTCTCCCTCTTTTAAGATAGGGTTTCTTTATGTAGTCCTGACTATTCTGAAACTCACTATGTAGACCAGACTGGCCTCAAACTCACAGAGATCCTCCTGCTTCTGCTTCCCAGTTCTGGGATTAAAGGCGTGCATCCCAGTGCCTGGCAATTTTGCACTTTTCTAAAATGAGCTTCTTCTGGATTCTTATGTTTATTCAAGCTAAATTCGGTGTCTTAAGATTTGTCTCATTCAGAAGCTTTAAAATGTTTATGGCTGGGTGGATAGATGGCACAGCAGGTAAAGCATTTGCATTAAGGACTGTAGTTCTGATTCCCCATCACCCACTTCAAAGCCAGGTAGCTGTGGTGGGTTACCTATAATCCTAGTGTGGGATAAAGCAGAGACAAAGACTCCCTGGAGGGCCAGACTAGCCCAAACAGAGAAGCTTTGGGGTTAGACCTTGCCTTTTTTTTGTTTGTTTTTGTTTTTGTTTTGTTTTGTTTTTTTTTGTTTTTCGAGACAGGGTTTCTCTGTGTAGCCCTGGCTGTCCTGGAACTCACTCTGTAGACCAGGCTGCCTCGAACTCAGAAATCCGCCTGCCTTTGCCTCCCAAGTGCTGGGATTAAAGGCGTGCGCCACCACCGCCCAGCTTGAGACCTCGCCTTAATAAATGATGAGGAGAGTGATTGAGGAAGGTAGTTAATATCAACCTCAGGCCTCATGTGTGAATACATACAGACAACCAGTGTATACGCAAACATAAGGTCAAAGGGAAGGTACGAACATTTGAGACAGTGGGCATCAGAAGGTTGGCTTTAATTGCCAACTTGTCACAACCTACAGTCACCTGAGAAGAGAGTCTCAATGGTTGCCTACATAAAATATGAATTAATCGATATAGCAAAACCCAGCTATGTAGTGCTGACCCACTATAACAGTGCCACCGTGGGTGGTACTATTCCCTTGGCAGGGAATCTTGGACTGTGTAAGTGTAGAGAGAGGGCTGAGTACAAGTAAGTCTGAATGCATGGATTTCTCTCTGCCTTTGATGATGTATGTGAAGTGACTAGCTGTTCTAACTCCCTGGTGTCTTGACATCCCTGCTAGGATGGACTATAACCCGGAACTATGAACTAAAGAAAACCCTTCGTCCTATAAGTTGCTTTTATCATATAGGGTTTTTTTTGTTTTGTTTGTTTTTGTTTTGTTTTTCTTTGTTTTGTTTTTGTTTTTATCATAGCAGCAGACATGGAACCAGGACAGGGCAATACCAGGATGCTCCTGTTATATCCTTTGCCACTGAAAAGTCAGAAGGCAGAGTAGGAAACTTAAAAGGTGTTAGCTGGGGTTGCCTCAGACCCATGCCAGTTACAATGGTCTTCTTTCTCTTTCCCCCTATCGTGCTCTATCTCTTCTGTGCTTTCTATGCAAGGACATCATCTCCATGCGCTACACTAAATTACACCCCGTGTTTCCTTCCCCAGGCATTTCTAAAATGTACACGGATATTATAAGAGGAGAGTCGCTGATCATTTGTAGCTTCACATGCATTTTCTTTGGAATTTTTCGAGGCCACACAACTAACTTTTCCATGTTCAGGGGTAAGATCGTTGTGTTCTGTCTGTATACTTCCTAAGATTATTATTGAAACGAAAGTGTATTCGTCTCTGTATCTTTCTCTATACACTGCTCTTGAACCAATTAAAATGAGAAGTGAGGTAACAAGAAAGTATAATTGCCATATTTGCATTTTATGGATCACTAAAATACAAAGTGTGTGTTGGATTGATCTGTAATAGACAAGCCAGGGTAGATGGGGGGGGGGGCTGGGAAGTGGAAAGGGGAGGAGGAAATTATATAATTTTAACAATCTCAAAAAAATATAAAAGGAATAACTGAAAAGACCCATCTCCTGTCCCTCAGCGTGCACACACACATACACAATTGCATCATCCGGCTCAGGTTATCCCTCCAGCTGGGATCAACATGTTGCTCAGTTGGTGGATGCTAAGAGTTGTCTTGGTCTTAGATTTGAGAGTGAAAGCAGGCAATTAATGCAGTATTGGTAAGACAATCTTAAGAGTGATAACAGCCAGATTTGTGTGGCTAATGGTCCCTGGGGTATGAAATATGTTCTCCTGACAGGTTTCTAGATGTTTCATTAATAGCTAGATAAGAAAGGGGGACATCAGAGCATAGCATGACGGGGAGACGTGAGCTCCTGGTACACGTTTGTGGTAGCTGCAAGAGGGGGTAAAGAGGGCTAAAAGTAGAAAGACACGTTGGTGGAAATTGGGTAGATAGTTTTAAAAATGGGTTATTAGCACACATTCATTATGTAATGGGCTTCATTATGCTTTTGTGTTGCATTTCAATTATATCCACTCCTGTCACTCTCTCCTGTGTCCTTCCCCAGGTCATTAATCCCCTTTCAGCTAGCCCCTTCTATTTAATGCCTTTGTCGTGTGTGACCTAAGGAGTTTCATTGGGATTGTTTATCACAGTGTGAGTGGGAGTTTGTTTACATCCCTCGAGAAATCTACATTAAATAGATTTCTTTTTCAGACTTTCACTGTACACTGCCCGCTGGAGAACAAGCTCCCTGTTTACACACCTCAAGAGCAAACCGAAGTGCAATCAGAAAAAAAAAAAAAAAAAAAAAAGCAAACAAAACAAACAAACAAATCAAAACCCAGATGGTTAACTCAAGTTTTTCTTTCTCCCGTTCTCTCCTTTCTTTTGTTTAGAGTTACACGTGATCATTGGACTCAGCTTTGATATTTTTGGAAGTACAATATGTGGATACTGGTGTACAAGAGTCATTCAGATTATATTGACCGACCTCTTTAGCAACTCACTGACGAACGTTGTTCTCTGTTTTTCACTGGTGTACATGACTTTTTACCTTGGTAAGGCAAACAAAGGCAAGAACTACCATCCTACCGGAGCACCTGGGAATCCTGGTTTTGCCCTGCTTCTTTCTCCGGACACTTCATGTCTTCCTCCTCTCTGTGGCCCCCCCTTCGTGTTTTGTCATATCACCTTTCTGTCATCTCTAGTTCTCTCCTGGCTTCTCATTGTAACCACATGTCCCTCTTCTTTGTGCTCTTATCTCTGGGTACGCTTACTCCTTTGCGCTCTATTCTTTAACCCAATAGTACGTCCCTGGCAGTGCCCTAGAAGTGGAATCAACATGGAGTTGGTTCTGTTCGGACTCTTGAGCAGCTCACCCGGAAAATGGGAAAAGTTGGCGGGGAAGTTCTTGAGAGCTTTCCAAGCTCGTCAGCTTCACTCACTAAACTAAAAAGGCCTTTCAAATGGCAGTCTTTTTGTGAATCTAGAAGGTGGGATACGAGAATGGGGAGATCAAGGGTGCTTGTGTGTCTGGAAGAGAAATTTGGGTGTCGGTAATTGCTGGAGTAACAGTACCCAGCCCCGGGGTGGGGGGGCTTCCGTTAGTTCAGTCTTGTAAAATTGGGACTTGAGGCAGTACAGTTCCCAGGAGTCATATTAATTATGACCAAACTGCTTTTACTCCGATCTCACACAGTAGGGGAACTTCAACCAATGAAGATCTCAGTTCTCTTACACCGCTAGTTACCGGAAGGCCCTGTGTTTTCCTATAGACACACCGCCACCTAGCGTTTGCTTACTGCCCTGAGCCAGTTAAACTAGAGAAAACATTCCCCGGAGTGCTCATTTCCTTAAACTTTATTTCTTTTCTCCTTTGTGAAAGTTTTGTGGATGCCTTGCTGCAGCCTTTCCACCTCTCTACCAGATTGTGAGGCCCTGGAGTGAGAGTGGGGCTCATAGACAGCTCTTTACTCGATCAGTTTTTCTTCTTTTCAGCCAAGCTTGGAGTTGGTCAAATGCCTGACAATAAATTGATATATGATGATCGAATGAACCAACATTCCTTCTCAAAGTGTTTTTGAGTGGGCAGAATCCAGATAGACTCCATCAATCAACAACGTTTGGGAACTACTTAGCTTCTCTAAGCTTGTCTCTTCTATACAAATGGTCTAATAATACCCCATTTGTGTAAGGCACTGCAAGCATTAATGAAGTGTGCTAAGCTTGTGAGCTGCAGGTACCCTAGGGGCTGGCAAGAGCTCCTTACATACACAGCTCCTCCCACCTCCTTCTGAGTGACGGTTGTTCCTGGAGGAGGGGCGTGTCTTTATGCCATATATATCGAGACTTCCTCCCCAATACTTGTCACTTGTTCCTGAGCCTTTGCCAGCTCATCACTGGGTTCAAGACAGGGTGGTTCATAAATGTTGGTTCATTTCTTCTTTCCTCTAGGAATGGAGGTGTTTGCAGGCAATGCTTGGTGCCTCTTTAGACAGATTAAATGGATGAGCGCCGAGGGCAGAGAGGCAAGGGCGGGCAGCAGGAGTGTCTTAGCCTCCTTTTCACATCAGAAGATTCCCAGCCCAGGCACACAAGGATGGGGTTGTCACATAATTAACAATACAAATTCCTTATTTTCATCTATTAATATAACCAAAATGTTTCATCAGTTTGGCTCAAGTCATTGAAACACAAGCATCTGATAAAAATGTGTTTAAAACCCAGCAAGAATATATATATATCTCAAGATTATATATGTATCAGACAAAAATAAGAACTAGCATGTACTCATTATAAAAAGAAACTGGAACTAAGAGTTTGACGATTGTCCTTATCAAAACATTTGCAGAACTATTAGCTTTACTCGACTTGATTGTTGTTTAACTTAAATTGGTTAGGTAAGTAGATATAAAAAAAAAGTCCAAAGTGAAGTTAAGTGAATACACAAATGAAAAGAATTATTAAATCTTTCCTGAATATTAACAAGGATTGCTAAGCAGTAGAGCAGTGGCTTAAAATCAATACTGTAGTCACAACGGTGGCCGTCCATTGCCATGCAAATATTCCAAGTAATACATCATCTAATTTAATGTTTGCAATAAGTTTGTGAGGTGCTATCCACCTCATTTAACGCCTGCTTTGCAGATGGGGGGACATTAATGGAGAACGGGAGGTCACTTTCCATAGGCAGCTTGCTGTGCCGTTTTAAAGCTCGTCCACTGCTTGCTTGGATGTTCTTTCTCTTCCTTTCTGCTACTGTCACCCTGGGCTCTTTGGAGACTCTGCAGCCCGGCACCTTTTTGTGTTCGAACATTCTCCCTAGACTGTTTCAACATTTAGAGCCCAGAGAATTGCCACTTTAATCAGGGAGGGAAGGGCAAAAGCTCCAGGAAGCAGTGAGTTCGAAGGGTCAGCAACTCCTGGCCCATGCAGCACAATGTCCCAGAGGTGATGAGCAGAGATTGCATAATTCCTTTTCCCACTTGCCCTAGCCTCAGAGATGATGTAGGATTGGCAAACTGGGTCAAATCTGCTCTTAGCTAAAAACAGCCTTATGAAAAGAGCAGAAGGAAAGAATCACATCTCGGGGAGATGAAGATGATATGAAGTCTAAAGTCCATAGTATGGTATTGGCCAACCATTTACATGTTATCTCTGGCTTCTTGCAGAGTCATAGCCGAGAGGAGTCGCTGTGAAAGTTCCCGTGGCTCACAGAGGCTAGATATTTACTACATTGCCCATTTCAGAAGAAGCATTGCTATTTCCTGAGCTACAGTGTTGGGCTAATCCCTTGAAGTAACTTTCTAAATAAGAGGCACTACTTTCAACTTTCCTACTGATTCTTTCCTCAGAACACATCCGTGTGCAGATTTAATTACATTTAGATTTAATTCACTTTCTTCTCTCCCCAGTGGAATATTTCGGAATGTCGGGCATTGTTGCCTTGGTCACCGTCGGCCTGAATTTGGATTCTTTAAGCTTTAAGCCAAGGATGGAATTCATAATTACTAAGTGAGTTTACTGATGTGTACTCAGTATGGATGTCAGAGGATTTCAGTCCTAGGCCAGACTTGTCTTTGAGGAGGCTAATGCAACTCTATTTATTTACATATTTCTATTTTCAAAGTTTCAATGTGCCATCAGTGGTCAGCATTATTGATATTGTCATTCTGAGGAGAGCATCAGAGGTTCAGAGACCATAATGCCTTCTCTATGTCATTCCAATAGACTTATGCTATGAATTGTTGGGTTTTTTCCCTTCACGTCCACGCTTGGATGACATCATCGTAATGTGTGAAGGAAGGAGGAAGGAAGGAGCTCAGAGTGAGATGCATCACCAGCAAGATTCTTATCTACCCTTGCCACTGGTGTTAAAAAGATGTCGTGTGGATGGGGGTCGGGTGGGGGTAAGGGTAGGGTGTAGGTATTGGGGTGTGTGTGTTGGGGGTGGATCAGTGTCTTCTCAGACAAATGAATTAGGCCTCCTCTCAGAAACCATGTAAAATCACAGACACTAAGTTGAAATCTGCCAAAGAAATTCTCATCTCCAATGAAAGCAAATGAAAGCAAATAAGCCTTCACTCTGACTTTTCCCATGAAAATTTGTTCAGTGTAAAGGCTGTTCTGAAATACTGTCCTTCCTATAGTGTTTTAAGTGTTTAAATTATTCTGTAAAAAAATAAATACCTGTGATAGAGAACGGCACTATTTTTTTTTTTTTTGGTTTTGCAAAATGAAACAAAATTGGCACCCATAACTTTTGTTCCTTTGATGTGTTTGCGGATGAAGCTTGGGACTAATCGGTTCGTAAGGCCTTCGGATTCGTGTAGCCACTGCACTTGGCTCTTGGTGGCACTGCCCTTCAGTAATTACTCTTACCTTCTGTAATAACCCACTCCACTTGTTTGGTCTTTCACCTAAGCCACCATCTTTTCCTGTCTGCTGTGGCCTGACTGTTGAATTTGAAGCCGGAGGGGATGAGAGTAAGAGATTTCCAAAACAAAAGCAAAACCAAAACATAGCAACAACAACAAAATCCAAAAGCATGCTATTGTTAAATGTTATACCTGCTTATTTAAAAAAAACACTAAGTATTCTAAACTTATGTATTTTTTTGGATCTTACTATTTGCAAGGGGATTGTTAGACCCTGTGGAGATATTTCTTAAAAGCCTTCAACTCCTCAGTTATTCTATGACAGCTGAGAGGGACAGTTGGGACCTCAGGGCTTCCATTCCTATCTTTCTCCTCTGGAGCTCTGAGTGGCTTGAATCTGGAAATAGAAGTCACTTGGAGAGTGTGTGTGCTGATTATATCAGATAATGCTTTAATCACAGCTAAAACGGGGCTTCGTAATGCTTCTTCCCTAGTGTAGATTTTGTGAGCCATTTCTGAGGAGACAGGCTTTGGAGCAGAACAGCTTACTTCTCTCAGTCCCGTGAGAGGGAGTCAAGAGGAGGCAGGACTTGAAATCTGCCTATAGATGAAGGATCTGGCTCCAACTTGTGCAGGAAAAATCTATTGCTTTCCCTTGCTTTACTGTGCTGGGGCAGCATTTTAGGGACGCAAAAGAGGTCGTGTCTAACCAGAGTACACCGGATGGAGAACACAGGAAAAGAACTGGATTTCCAAGACTTGTAGGCATTCAGCAGATTGGAAAGCAAACATGAGAGACTTTCCAAAGTAAGGGGTAGAGCATGTGCAAGTCCCAGCAGCAGAAGTGGCAGTGAAGCATTGGGTCGTTATCAGCCGTCAGCTGAAGGTACCCGGGTGCCTCTTTGCAGACCACCCTTGCTCTGGGATTTGTGGTGGCAGCTTCAGTACTAGATAAACTGCTGGCTAATCCCAGAGAAACTGGTACATCATCAGCTTGGGGAGAGCTTTATTTCTCTGCTTTTCTCCTTCTGTTGTGTTGTGAGAGGCATCCCACGGGGTTGGGTATAATGAAGGTAATGACCTGAGTATCTAAGCCTGACAACATCCCTTTTGACTGTAACTATTATGGAGGCCACAGCTTCCACTGTGGTAGCAGTGATAGGTGTAAAATGGGCACTTTTATGTGACAAAGAATATATCTTAAACGTGCATTGATGAAAATGTCTTCTCCTTTTCATCCCTCCTAGGTTCTTAATAATGTGTTCCTCTGTATACGAACACTTAATATATGCTTTCTTCGGCATTGTTATTGGCTGTGGAGAAATCCAGTATTTCAGATTTCACTCCCTAGTTTTCATTGTGACTTTATTCGTAACAGTGAATTTTGTAAGGTAACGATTACATTTTAAAGTTTCTTTTTCTGAGCTTAGGTTATTTTTTTGTGGATATGTGCATGTATATATTCAGTCCCCCAACTCTGTGTGTGTGTTTGTGCATGTTTGATTTTATTTTGCTGAAGACTCATTTGTCTGAGATCATCTGAAACACAATATACATATTCTGCTGGTAAAGACCCCCTGAAGGTAGATTCTGAGGGGCTCGAGACACGGCCTGGAGGTGCAAAGCATTGGATGCTCTTTCAGAGGTCCTGGATTGATTTCCTAGCACCTATAAGGCAGCTCATAACAGACTGTAACTGCAGTTCCAGGGGATCTAACACCTTCCGGCTTCTGAAGTCAATAGAAATGCATGTAATACATAGACATACATGCAGGTAAGGCATCCATACACATAATAAAATAATGGGAAAAAAAGGTCAGATTCTGAGTTTTGTCATAAGATCCTGTTGAAAAGTGACCTTAAAATAAGCAGAAATACATTGAAGTAAGTATAGATTATTTTTCTGGATCTCTCTCTCTCTCTCTCTCTCTCTCTCTCTCTCTCTCTCTCTGTGCCTGTATGTAGTACATGTATGTAGGTATGTAATGTATGTATGTATGTATGTATGTATATTTTATATGTGTGGGGGTGCATGGGTATGGGGGTGTGTGTGCATGCACACACACACACACGTGTGTGGGAAGGGTGAGGTTGATTTTGAGACTCATCTCTGACTGCCTTTCCACCTTGCACACTGAAGTAGAGTCTCTGAATGAAGACCCGGGCTCACTGATACAGCTGTTCCCAAAGCCTGCCCTGGGAATTTCCTGTTTCTGCCTCCCGAAGCTGGAATTATCGGCGGCCAACCACACCCACCAGACGTTTACTTGATTTTTGGGGGGTCTGAACTCCAGCCCTCATAGTTACTTGGCAAGAAATTCCACCACTGAAACATCCCCCCAGACCTAGTGTGTGATTCTTGTAGGAGCTAAAGAAAAGGCTTTTTTTTGGTTAAGTTTGTTAACATGTTTATAATAATTTTTTTTTCCAGTTTGATCAGCCCCTCTTCCAATTCCAGTTTCTCAGTCATTTTATTGTTTGGCATAGATAGATAAACTTGTTAATATGCTTTGAAGAAATGTCCATACAGGAACTTACTCCCTAACTGTAAATTATACACCACAATGCTATCGATAAATCCTTTTACGTGTGTAGAACCTCTCCCACTGTACATATACTACAGTAGACATAAAGTTGAGGTTAGCCCCAGTGGCTTATTGACAACTATACTCTTTCCTCATTCCTGGAGACTTTTAAGTGACATTTAGTGCTGAGTGCATGATTTTAACCTCGGATGATGTTCCCATGTGAAGCGCGTTTATTTGTTTGTACTGTTTCCTGCCCACAGGCTGCTTACCATCATTTTAGTGAGCCCTATTTTGATGCATTCAAGTTATGAGTATGACTGGCGTTGGGGAGTCGTCATTGCGTGGTCTGGGATCAGAGGTGTCTTCAGCTTACTCTTAGCTCCCGATATTTACAATTTTTCGGAATTTAAGTTACCGGCGCCACATATGGTAGGGAAAATAATCATGCATTATGGATTATTTTTATTTACTCATTATTACTTATTTTGTAGCGTAAGTTAACCAACTTTGAGTTGGATTTCTTAAAAATGCACTCTTTTCATTGCAAAAGGACTTTGACAGAAAAATGTTTATGTTGACAGTGACAAGGGGCCAGTGTTCACATAGCAATTATTATTAGGGTTATTGGAGCCTTGATTTTCAACTCCGACTCCACCATTCACTGAGACTCAGCTTCTAATTGAGGATTGAGACAATGCCCCGTAAAACAGCTGACGGCTAATAAATACTCTGTGAGTTTTACTGAGCACACAAATGTCATTTTTTCCCAATAGCTATCAGAAAGTGTGACAATAAAATGCCCTCATTTAGAACATTCAAATCTCTGTGTAGCTGTGAGCACAAAAGCTGAAGTGCTAGTTAAGTGTCCCAAGGAGAGAGAGAGTCTATTAATTGTTATATAAAGGATATCCTTTAGCCTTCTGACTCATTTAAAAATGTTTGACTGTAGCCAGATATAGTGACACACATTTTTGATCCCAGCACTTGGGAATCAGAGACAGGGAGATCTCTGTGAGTTTGGGGCTAGCCTGGTTTACATAGCAAGTTCCATGACAGCCATAGCTTTGTAGAGAAACTGTCTCAAAACAAAACCAAATCAAAACAAAACAAGTCTGGCTGAAGATTTTGTGATCTGCAGTGAAAAACAATACTTGGTTTCCTTCCCCCCACCCCGCCCCAAATCTTGGACAAGCTGGTGGTTCTAACAGTCTTGTGATATATAGTGCTGTAGCTATATATAGTGCTGTAGCTGACACCCTAGACACGTGCTAGCAGCCTGAGGGCACTTCACTATTTGTTCATTTGCCTCTGCAGTGCTGGGGCTCAAACCTAGGGCCT
>NW_021604588.1:6665239-6667561 GCF_004785775.1 Grammomys surdaster
TATAAATATATAAATATAAGCAATATGTATAAATACAAAATGCTAAAATATAAAATCTGTTTTAGAGTAGCTTTGAAAAGCAGTGTAATGATGGTATCCTTGGAGTAGAGGCAGCTCGAATATTAATCGGTGCCACCAAAAGCTACTGCCCCATCCACGGAAAGTAAGTGAGACACTTCTTTAATTGATATTTCCCAAATTGAATGAATGTGACACTATGGACAAACTGAGAACTGAATGTCTGGATTAACCCATCTGTCATTTCTGCTATCTGTGTCCTGTTTGACCTTCTGTTACCCCGCCCATTCATTTATCTATCCAATAACAATTGTTCTTCTTCTCCCTTCTGCTCCGTTTCCTTCCTCTCTTCCTTCCTCTGTCTATTCCTCTCTCCCTCCCTTTCTTTTTTTATGCTGGGCCTTGAACCCAGAGCCTTGAGCATGCTGGGTAAACTCTCACAGCTGTCTGTAACACTACCTTCTACTCGTCTTGTTTGAATGGCCCTCTCCATCATGCCTCCCACCTTCATTAGTTTTATAAGTTTGGAGATGATTCGGGCTTAAGTAAGAGACAAGGGAATTCATGGATGAGAACCTACATAGCTTTGATTGTTCTTATTATTATTTTGCTTTTATATCATATTCACTTTATTGGAAAAGGTACAGAAGCCTGGATCTTGTTCATAGACTGCTCTCTGGGGATGGAGTGAGCTCTGGAGTACTTGGTCTAAGTGATGCTATTGCTAGATGCAGAGCAGTCTGATGGGAAAGGTTCAGTGTCTTAGATACATATCAGTATCTGGTCATTATCCTGACAAGCACTGGTGAATGGACACTCTGAGACAAACCTGTGAGATGGTGATAGAGATACCAGCGGGGGTGGGGGGGGGGCGCGGGAAGGACATTACTATTTCAACAGTCTGGTGATCTCTGAGGGAGACCTATTATTGGCCCAGGAATTGCACGTGGGGAAGTTGGGACATTCAGTTGCCTTTAGGGTTAGGCAACACGAAACAAAAAGAAGCTTAATTCCAGAACTCCAAAGGGGACAGTCTGGAGAGGCTTTAATGGGTTCTGTCTCAGGTCGGGATAGATCCAGGAACAATGACACAGGAGTGTCAGGCTAAAAATGTCACTGAAACATGGCCATGGTGGACAGGTGAATAGGTGCAGGAGCTAAAGGCTGAGTAAGCATATTCAGTAAGCTCACATTGAATTTGCATTTGTATATCTTCCCCTATTTTATTGTCCCAACTGAGACACTATTTTTAACAATACGTATGTGCATTTTTTTCTTAGATTCATGAGTATTTCTGATGTTTCAACTTACGTGAGAGCTAGAAGTTGGCTTATAAAGTTTAAAAACATGTTAACTTACATAGAATATCACAAAGAAAGGGTCCTTTTTACTGTGCCTGGGTGAGTATTATGAACCTTTAATAGTGGCATACACAGAATATCATAATTTCAACATTTTAGGATAGATTACCCCTCTCGTCAAACTAATTTCATATCAGATATTTACAAAGTGTTACCCGAACAGTGTGTTTGCCTTTTCTATTCTGTCTTAGCAACTTCACTGATACCCTTGTTAAAGAGTATGATAGCACCTTAGGGCCCGCTTATATACCGTGCTGCTTGCAGTATTCATCTGGGTAGAAGACTGAGCAAGGGTGAGCCACATCCATGATGGGCTAAATCTATCTCTGTGTAACTTCATCTGTGGAATAGTATAGTCTTTTTAAAAATAATATACTATTAATGTCTAAGATTAAGGAAACATTACCACTACCTTAAGAATGCCTATAGCTGATTTTCCAAAATATTAAAAATATACATTTTTGCTTAGCTTTCTCTTTTCTATGTAGACTGTGAACTTATATATACTTTTTAGAGCAGGAAAACAACTTTTTCCCCCCAATAGTAGGTGTCAAAAGAACATACCAGGAATAGTTTTTGCTTTCTTCCATTGAATACATTGAAAGAGAACATAAAAATTAAACTCCTAGAATCTGGACATATCTTCAGGAGCATTTGTATCTTTTCTCACTGCTGTGAGGGGATACTGGACTTGAAGCAACCCAAGGAAGAATCATTTTGGCTCAAAGTTTGAGGAGCCATAGGTCACTATGGCAGAGGAGGGGTGACATTGGGAGAATAAGTCTGCTTGCTCAGACCTAGGCAGAGATGATTGCCTGGTCTGTCTGTCTGTCTGTCTGTCTGTCTGTCTGTCTATCTGTCCGTCTGTTTCCCTCCCTCCCTCCCTCCCTCCCTCCCTCTCTCTCTCTCTCTCTCTCTCTCTCTCCCCCTCTCTCTCCCTCTC
>NW_021604588.1:6667661-6702867 GCF_004785775.1 Grammomys surdaster
TCTCTCTCTCTCTCTCTCTCTCTCTCTCTCTCCCCTCTCTCCCTCTTCCTTTTTCCCTTCCTCTCTCCTGCCATCACACCTATTGTATGTTTATAATTGCAACATCAACATCATAACCTGAAGATAACTCTCTACCACATTCTTCTTCCTTTGATTCCCACAATTCTTGTACCCCTCTTTCCAAGATACTCCTTGGGCCTCAGAGGCGGTGACATAAATGTCCTATTTGAGGCCAAGCACTCAGCAGTGTCTTAATCTCATCATTGTGACCAGTTATGAGTCCCTGCTTTGAGTGTTGCTCACTGTAAAAGATGTTCCTCTGATGGAGATTTGCTGAGCTAGTACATGGGTATACACTTATATATTTGGAAGGCAGTTTTACTGTCCATTTGACAAGACTCCAGCTGCAATCACACTATAAGGATTGGGCACTCCTCAGCCACGAGCTTTTGGCCCAGCTCTCCTGTGGCAGACACATATTCCGTCCAGGAGAGTGTGCCTCAGATCTCACTGAGATGCGGTTGTGTCTCTCAGAACCTCCATGCCGTTATTGAACCAGTCCGCATATGTTGGCAGGCAGCAGAGCACTGAAACACTCAAGGTCTACAGCTGACTGTGACTGTTGATGATGTGTCTGTGTTGACAGCCTGAGTAGACAGTATCTTCTACCATATCAATGTGAGCCAGCAGGGAGGAAGCTTCCAGTTCAGGCTCGGCTTCTTTCCTCTGTGTTGTCTTCAGCGATAAAGACTTAGAATACCTGGTTCTACTGGGTAAGCAAGAGTGATGGCAATAGCCTGTACTGTTTTGAAAGTCTCTGGGGGCTACCTGGGCAACAACTCGTAAGGAGGGACTCCCATATACAAGGTGCTTCTTAATCCAGGCAAGTTGGCCAAGTAAAACAGCTTTCATATCAGGGAGCCTCTTTGGCTCAGTTCTATTTTCAATGGATTAGAAAGTTGTAAGAAATGAATAAGCTAATTATTAAATATCTTCCCTGTTTAAAAATTTTAAACAATGCTGATGAATAACACACTCTCCTCTCAACGTGCCACTTGCTCTTGATTGATTATGTACACTAATGGGGTCATCCTCTTGTGTCCCTCGATTATACTCTCTGTGTAAAGTATGCCTGTTGTTACTGTTTCAGTTATTTTGAGACAGGATTTCTCTGTCTAGCCCTGGCTGTCCTGGAACTCATGGTACAGATCCGGGCTGGATCTCAGTGATCTGAGCACCTCTGCCTCCTGAGTGCTGGGACTAAAGGCATATACTGTCATGCTCTGCTGTATGTTTGTTATTTTTATTTATCTTTTCATATTATTTCTAGTTTAATTTTTTTAGACAGATGTTGGACTTCCCTGCTTACTGATTATACTTTAAATGATCTGATATTTTTATTTGATCTTTTTCTTTTCCAGGAATAATAAATTTCTGATTTTTGTCTACCGAATTATAATTTCAGAAGAATTTGAATATGCATCACATGTTGTAACAGTCATGTATATTTTCCCTATGATAATACATTTGTGGCCAACTGCAAGAGAGTTAAATGTATCGGCACTGACATCCATAAACTACTACTTTATGTTTTTATATACATTAGAATCAGCACTGAAGGTACTATGGAAAGTAGAAATACGTTGTCTAAAAAGAATAGCTCAGATACTTTTGAATCCACTTTTGCTACTTTATTATACTTGATATCAGAAGCTATTTGTTGTTACAAATGATGGACTCTTGGTATGTTAACACCCTTAGTCTGAGCCTTAGACATCAGCTAAATCTCATAGAAGTAGAGGCTCTCGAGGATTAGGTGAAAAAAGAAAAACCCTGAAAATTTCAGATATAGATGCTTCCCTTAAATTCTTCCTGAAGTAATGCAGAACATTCCCATAATGCATTGTATAAACAAATACAGTTGAACTGGCTTGAGAGCCACATGTCAGACCAGATAGCCCAGTGACCATAGTTTACCATGATTCTTTATTAATAGTCTTACAGCAAATTTGTTTATTGCTTTTACAATTTTGAATCATGTTCAATGTTTTGATGTGGAAAATTAATAGTTTAGGAGAATTCCAGACAAGTAGCTTAAAATTCAGCTTTTAGAATACAGGTCATGGGCTGGAGGGATGACTCAGTGGTTAAGAATGGGTACTACTCTTGCACAGGGTCCAGGTTCAGTTCCCTGAATCTACAATGAATGGCTCACAATGAATGGCTCACAATTATTCCTCACTGTTACTCCAGATCCAGAGTATCTGATGCTCTCTTTGGGACTTCCTGGGCACCTGAACACACGTGGTACACACAAACACACACTCAGATGAATACACACACACACACACACACACAGAGAGAGAGAGAGAGAGAGAGAGAGAGAGAGAGAGAGAGAGAGAGATATTGAGAGAGAGATATTGAGAGAGATATTGAGAGAGAGTTGTATTTAGGAAACAACTCATTTCTTGCTGACTTACAATTTTAAGTCTGTCCCTCTCTCCTATGTCAATATACAGCTGTGATAGAGTAATATATATTCTATTTGTTGTTTTAAACAGATGCTAATTTTGAAAAGGAAATATTTTCTTCAGAATTGGAACACTTTGGACTTTTTTATCATAGTCATTGGAATCATTGATATATTGTGCATGTACTTCGTTAAGCTGAGGCCAGACAGCTTGGTTTTCATCCAGATTACGGTGGTGATAGGCTATTTAAGAGTGATTAGGTTTCTCCCCATCTTCAAGGTAAGGCTTCTTATGCTGAAATGCTGTTTCTCTGCATGGTTTGCTAAGTGATTTACTAAATTTCACTGTTTGGAGAGACACAAGAGAGGGGAGTTGCTTCTTCCAGAATGTTCTTTGAATAGCCGCCTGCTCGCTTTGCCCTCTCACTCTCTTTTGCCATTGCTTACATCTTGTCTTCACAGAGGGTTTTCTCTTCACAACAGACAAGAGTGGAGACCCGGGCTCTACACCCCCAGCTCTATACCTCATCCTTTTTTGCTCTCCTCCGTTGGCCTAGTTTCTGATTTTCCTTTTATTTATCAGTGATGCACACTTAGCGTGCATAAAAATTACTCTGCAGAGTTGTATGTGTAAAACCTACTTAAAGGGATAATTTTGATTCTATCTATTTGCCTTGGGAGTTGAGCTAAGAGTTCATGTAGGCAAGCTCGCATAGGCCTAACTGCATCACACAAACTACTAGAAATGAAGAGGAGAAGCGAGGCTAAGACAGCACAGAAGAACTTATTAGGACGATCGTTTTTATGTAGATGTCTTGTGCACATAAATGCACAAGAGAGGATTTCCCTGTGTAGCCCTGACTGTACTGGAACTTGCTCTGTAGACCAGGCTGGTTTTGAACTTAGAGATTCCACTACTTCTGCCTCACAAGTGCTGGATTAAAGGCGAGAGCCACCACTCCTGATGCAAGATAATTATTTTAGAAGTAACACTCTATGAAAAAATTTAAAGATGGAAACAGTTTTATATTTTTGGTTGTGACCTTAGCCTTTAACGGCTGAGCCATCTCTCCAGCCCATGGAAACAGTTTTAACGGCGTTTTGTTTGTTTGTTTTTTACATTTATTTAATGTGAGTGCTTTATCTGCATGTGCACTTGCATGCCAGAAGAGGGCACCAGATCACATTATTAGGTGTTTGTGAGCCACCGTATGATTGCTGGGATTGTACTCAGGCACTCTGGAAGAACAGCAAGTGCTCTTAACTCCTAAGCCTTCTTTCCAGCTCCTTGGTAGTGTATTTTTGTGTAAGCCAAATTGTTGTGTGACTTTTGGGGGGAGATGTAAAAAGAAATTGTCTGTACATTTCAGATTGGGAATCAATGACAGGCCAAAGTAGTGATTTCAAGTGCACTTTGACAAACCTATGAGTTTTGGGGGTTTATGTAACAGGAATATGGGTGAAGGGTTTTTTACAGAGATAGGGGTGAGTCTGAGGAGAGAGGTCCGTTTCCTTTCCCTAGCATTCCTTACCACTATATAATTTTGGGAAGAGTCCTTGTGATCCTTATAAATTTCAGGAACTTTCTGATTCTTGTGCGTGGTTTACTTCCTGAGTCTTAAAGAGAACTTCCTCCAGAATAGAATGTTTCACTTTAGGGGAGATTTTTAAACAATGCAAATCTATAAGATTGTGCCCGGCAAATTTCAATCAGCCCCATGTCTTCTACTGCCTGACCAAAATGTTAACAAAGAGTATTTAAGAAATTATTATTACTATTACATATTTGGATTTTTAAATTGAGCATTTCCTCTTGGGCAGGAACTGGGGAAAGCACTTTATATAACTTATCCAGGTAAGCTCTTACAGTAGTCTTGTGAGGTAGATGTGACTTCTACATAAAGTTTGGTACCCGAAAAATTAGACTTAGCTCAATGTGACTTTGAAAGAAAACATATCTGCTTCAGTGAAGACTGTGAGAATGCTGGAGATTTTTGTTTTAGATGCCTTAAGAGTCAATGGTCAGCTCAGTGGGTTGTCAGTGTATCACAGAGGAAAGGTTTGAAAACATTTTCTTTAAACAAGATTCCTCTACCCCCAAATGGGAGGTAATAAAGTCTTACTCTGTTCCTTTAATTCCTTCACTGTGATACTATGATACTATTATTCTTGTTACTTTCTCTTCTCTTAATATTGAATCTTTCTTTCCCTCCCTCCCTCCCTCCCGCCCTCCCTCCCCCCCTGCCTCCCGCTTTCTTTCTTTGTTTCTTTGTTTCTTTCTTTCATTAAAAAATAAGTTAACATACACTTAATTAGGTTTCATCATGCGATTTTTCACATAAAATTAGATTTTGTTTTATTAATTCTATTTCCCCCTCTTCTCTCCCATCCCCGTGGCCTTCTTGTAACACACCCCACACCCTGCACTAGCCTCCTTTCTATTTTCATGTCCCGTGTGCTACTGCCCTCCCTGCCTTGCTTGAAGCCTTTTATTCCCTCCTGTGGTCTCCGTCCTTGTTTTGTAGCTTGTAACCCACACTCACCCCTACTTATGTGCATACACATAACCATTATAAACTAGATCCTCATGCGAGAAAAAGTACTTAATGAGATGTATGATTTCCCTGCTCCCATCATTCCAGATTATAGTACCAATACTAATAAATATGGCAGACATTCAGATCAAAAAGAGCCTCAGCTTGATGTACAGTATTACAAAAGGCTATGTCAAAAGTCAGGAAGATGCCAAGCTTTTGGTAAGGCAAATTTCTGGACGTGAATCAATCTATCGGGTAAGAAACAGGCAATGGCCATTTTTTGGAAGTGGTGGTGTGGATGGGAATGACCTTGCTTAAGTGGGTTTATATCTTATAAGATCAGCTTGCCGTGTATTAGACCAACAGACAGATTTCAATAGTCAAATGGGTTCTAGTATTTGTTACACAAGGTGCTTCAGAAAACAGCTTGAACTCTGTGTGTATGTATGTGTGTTTATGGTTGTATGTGTGTGGGATACATTTGGGTGTGCTCTATTTCAAATAAAACAAGGCAAGAGACAAAACAAAACACCCTCCACCCCATAAAAAAATCAACCAAACCAAACCAAACCAAACCAAAGAAAAAAAAAACAACACCAGAAAGAGAATTGAAACTCCCAAAGAAAGCCAAATTGAATCTGTCACTGGTGGAGCTTCACAGTGAAGTTCATGGTTGTGGAGTCACTGCTATCGAAGAGGTAAGCACAAAAGGTGAATGAGTTGAAGAGGAGTCACTGGTCCAAGAAGAGTTGATGAGTAAAATGTCCACTATGAAACTCAGCTTGATCTTCCAGGCCTTGTCAGAGACCATACCAAAGCCTTGCCTGGGTTAAGCCCCACCTGCTTTCCATAGTCATTTTAATCATATATGTATGGATGATTTGTTTACCATCCATATGGTTTAGTCTTTGTCTTAGTTAGGGTTTTACTGCTGTGGAGAGATACCATGACCAAGGCAACTCTTACAAAGGAAAACATCTAACTGGGGCTGGCCTACAGTTTTGGAGGTTCAGTTCATAATCATCATAGCAGGAAGCAAGGCACAGTGCAGACAGACATGGAGTCAAGAGTTCTACATTTCAATCGTCAGGCACCCAAGAGGGGATTGCCTTCCTCAGGCAGCCAGGAGTATCTCTTCCACATAGAGCATAGCTCGAGCAGAGGAGCCTCAAAGCCCCACTCCCACAGTGACACACTTCCTCTAATAAGGCTGCACCTTTTAGTTAAGTGCCATTTCCCATGGGCCAAGCATATTCAAACCACCACAGTCCTTGTTTCATTTTTTCTCACAACTTCCAACTTCCCTTCCTCCTTTGCCATGAGGACTCTTTGGTGTGACTTTCCAGTCCAGCCCTCTGTTGTGGGCCTTCTGCTCTTTTGTGGTGGACCTATTCCTATTAAACTAACTATATATATGTAGATGTACATACACACACACACACACACACATATATTTATAATTTTGACAGTCATGTTCTTATCTTCCAAAACTGAGATTCCTTCTTTCTCCAAGCAGTAAGTTTTTTTAAAATGAATAGTCTCTTGAATTTCTTATTTTAAAAGTTTCTCTGTTTCCTATATGAATTCTGCTTTCTTGAAGTCCCATTACATACATGTTTCATTTATTTCTTATCTTTCATTCTTTTATTCTCTCTCTCACCCCAATACTTCTTGATTTCTGTGTAAATCAAGGTCTAAACTAAATGGTGTAAAAGTTGAGAGGCACTTTTTCAACTCAAATAAAACTTACGATTTAGATACAATGACAAATTTAAATCCTAAGCATTAAATCCCTAATACAGCAATTTTGATGGACTCTGTGCATAGCTAGAGGGTTGGAGGCTGTGTCTTTCTTCTGCTTGTGGTGCCTTGAGACAGTTACTGTTAGTGGCCTCAGGCCTATGACCAGGAAAGAGATTACGAAGTTACTGATCTTCTTTATGGCATCAACATCAATATGCAACAGAATTGTATTCTGATGATTTATCATCACAAACGGAGGATTAAATTAGATACTGAAAGGCTGGGTTGATCTAGTTTAGAAAAGCAATAGAGAAGCCAGTGTTGTGGTTCATTGTGGGAAAAACGCCACAGCAGTGTCACGGAGGCTTTCCACACAGCGGGTCCCACGTACAGGAGAAAGTCTAAGATTCCAGAGGCTGGAGGCTTTGGTGGTGGCAGGCCTCAAAGACACAAGAAAGTCCTTGGTTCCAATAGGATTTATTTTCATGGCGGATGATAGATGGATCTGGATGTACCCTCCCAAAACTCAGGGCAGACCTGAGTTAAATAGGGAGGGAGAAAGGGGGAGGGTCTGGGGAAGAATGCTTAATTGGCTCTGCCCTCTGGCCTTCATTAGTATATAAATCTCTAGGGCCTGAGGCCTGTAGTCACACCCTCTACCTGTGCACTTTGGGAGGGGCTGTAATGGCCTACATGACTCAACAATGTAGGTCTATGGAGACTAGACTTTATGTCAGGACTCTGGGTTATGGGGACATGGCCAAACACCTGTCGTTTCTCCCTTGGAGTCTTGGGGTTCCAGGCCCATGCCCAGCCATGAATCAAGATATTATGCAGTCCTATAGTTCATGACTGAAATTTCAACAAATGGAAGGTTGAAGTTTTTGTAGGCCATGCTGGATTACATAATGAGCTTCGGGCCAGCCAAGGCTACACAATAAGACCCTGTTTCTCCTCCACCACAGCCCTGCCAAAACAAAACCAAATAAAACAGAGAACATGGAGAAGTTCATAGGAGAGAAGACTTTAGAAGAAGACAAACAGGACCTGGGGAGGGAGCTAAGGATAAGGACAGTTAGAGACATTTGGGAGAGGACAGAGGGATCTGGGAGCAGTGACTTAGTAGCAGATACAAAACAAACCTTCAATGTCACTTTAAATGGGGATGGGGCACGACTCTAGGGAGCTTGAGTGCTCTTAACCACTGGCTGTTCTTTCAGAGGATCCAGATTCAAGTCTCAGCACCCACATGGCCACTCACAACTGTCTGTAACTCCAGTTCCAGGGGATTGGGTGCCCTCCTCATCTAGTCCTCATAGGCACCAGGTGAGCATATGTACAGACATACATTCAGACAAAACACCCCTACATATTAGAGAAAATAAGAATCAAGAATCAGAGGACCTCAGTAAGGACTTGAATGGTTTTCTGAGATATGCATTAGATGGGTGCTTCTTCAGAAGTGACTGGGTGCTTCTTCAGAAGTGACTTAGTGCTTCTGGAAACTGGCCCAATGGCCGTTTACCTGCAGAGAAGTAACAGACATTGCCTTCCTAGCAACAGGCAGGAGTGACTGCTGACCAGAGTCTTCGTGTGAATATAAATCCAGTTCTGCATGAAAGTAGTACAATGTAAAAAAGGGCTAGCTGTGAGTCTGCTAGTGCCAGAAGACATCCAATGACAATTATTAATATTGAACTGTTTCATAAAAATGCATATCACTTGCATATTCAAAGCTAGGGCCCCACTACATGCAATTAAAAAGCCCAAACAAACAGGGAAGAAGAAGAAGAGGAGGAGGAGGAGGAAGAAGAAGAAGAAGAAGAAGAAGAAGAAGAAGAAGAAGAAGAAGAAGAAGATCCACCAAATTTGCTTAAACTTCAGACAACAGACCAGTTGCTCTCTCTAAGTAGTCCTGTGGCATGCAATATCTGACTTATCTTGCAAGTACCTGTATGTGACAACCCAGGGAAATGTTCAGTGCTTCCTCAGAGTTGTTGGCATGATTAAGAATATGCACCGGAAAGACTCAAAGTCAGAGTGAGCTTTATGAGTTAGTGCCTGGGACAACGAGCATCCCACAGTATCTGTTGTGTGATTGAAGAAAAGCAACCACATGACTGGTTTGCCTCTATGTGGAGTTACTTCTTCGACTATTTAAGGAATGGCCTTTGGGGAGAACAAACTTGTCAGGGCATGCTCACAACATTTCACTTGTTTCTGTGCTCTCTGCAGAATAGATCTCCAAACAGCTCTTCCCTCTGAACCACACAGCTTCAAATTGGTGTCTGCCCATGAGAGTTCTCAGTGGCACACGGTGGGGTGCCAAATACTTTTCCTTCCTTCCTTCCTTCCTTGCTTCCTTCCTTGCTTCCTTCCTTCCTTCTTTCCTTCCTCCTTTCTTCCTTCCTTCCTTCCTTCCTTTCTTTCTTTCTTTCTTTCTTTCTTTCTTTCTTTCTTTCTTTCTTTCTTTCTTTCTAACCAATAATAGTCACAGTGAAGCATGGCACTTATGCAAAATATCAGCCATGCAACACAGTGCGATTTGAGTCCCGGGGAAGTTATACTGGAACTCCTCAGAAGACAAATGCTCCCCTAAATCACACTAAGTGAGACTTCCTCTGTATTCCTGCTTCTTTAACTTGTAATCAGGCAATAAAGCCAGGATTGTACTTGGTGTAATGAGAACCATTTCTTAATTTCTTACAGAAATTATATGACATTTTAGAAAAGAACAAACGAGAAGCTATTAGAGAGCTAGGTAAGTGGTTAGAGCTTTTGGCTTCCTGTTTTGTTTTTGCATAATTCCTTGGTTTTGTTTTCTTGTGGTTCTGACAGCCAGAATCTTAGATGATGGTGCTGTCAAGGTTGATTTCTGGTAAGACTGGCTTCTTGCTGGGCATACATGGCTGTTTTATTACTGTGACTCCATCTAACCTTTCCTGAACACACAGAGGGACTCCAGTGTCAATTTCTCTAGTGAGGGCCATCCTCACAAGGTGGGAGCCCAGTGTTTATGACATCATTTAAGCCCATCACCTCTGTAAAGGCCCTTTCTCTAAGTATGGTCATTGTGGATTCAGCATGTGACACTGACAGGCAAACACTGCAGAGGGAAAAGATCTGGGAAGAAAAAAGTCCCTTAAGTCCATAGAAGTATCTGGAGAACCCAAGCATGCATGGGTATTCTCTCCTTCATATGTGTGTACATACTCTATGGTTTAGTTCTCCAGCTCTCTGCAGTGAGCATTTGTTCTTTGGTAATTGGGACATCTGCACTGAGAGGCAACACCTGTCTTCCGGAGGCGAGCCTTTCCCTGACAGATGTTCCTCAGAGCTCTGTTGCTCTGGGGATGACTTATTCTCACCACAACCTCCTCACTCAGCTTGGAGCTTCACAAAGGCCATTCCAGGCTGTGAAGTCTTCCGCTTCACATTCTCATTCATTCCTTATTTACTGGCCATACGTAAGGTCCAAAGATGGAACAGCAGTATTGGGTAGATGCAGATTTTTCAAAAACAAAATGAGCATTCTGATAGAGTGTCCGAGTGAACCAAAGGATATCACTGTAGAACATAGGGAGCAGGGGGAGGGGTCACATCAGCAGCTGTGGCAGTATAGGGAAGGCTCGACACAGGGGTGCCTGTTAAGATAGCAAGGTCAGGCTGGAAGCAGGGGTCTGTATGGGTTTAGATAACCAGGTCAGAGTCAAGGTTTTTAGGACAGGGCACATGAAGGTTGTTACCTTTGACAAGAAGTTGTTCTGCCTTATTTTTTATCCGGCAGACTCCAGAAAGTAGGGACTCCACCCAACTCTACCCCTTCCCTCTTTGGTAAGACTGTCCCAGTGTAGATTACAGGAAACGCTACTTTTGCTTGAGCATCTATGTTCAGTTTGCTTTACTTGGAGGAGATAATAGGAGCTCAAGGATTTTATGCTGAGCATCTTGAGTGTACTTTCCTCATATGACCATTTCAGTGAGCATTAGAGCGTCGGGTCGTGGCTCTGGCCTAAGGTGCACCATTAATAAATGGAAGTCACTAGAAAAGAGATAAAGGCCACTTTCAACTCACAGTCACATTGTAAGATGCCATATGGACTTACAGCGACATGCTTTCCAGATCACAGTAGAAAGAACACAGTCTAATGGCTGTCTGTGCTAAGATAGGATAAACCAAAAGATTATGGTGCTGTCTTGGGAAACTGAAAACTCATTGTTACCATTTACTTAGGCAGAAGGTTTTTATTTCTTTGCTCTTACAGTGCAGGGCCCTAGGACCTGCGTAGCATGATGCTGTGTCTTAGATGATATGGAATATTAGGAAGTTTCCTCAATTTTGTCCCGATTAATGGCGTGTCTGTTTCCATACGGCTCCTGTGAGTGGTCACGGGATGGGAATGTCAGCAGGAGCTCGAGAGTGATATATGGATATATCCTCAGTTAATCCTTGTAATCACTACTTATGTGGCTTATACTATTCTTCCGTGGTCTTTATGACCGTGTTTGAAACTGGTACTTCACGTGGTCATCTTGCCTGAGGTCACATGATTTAAGAAGTGGCAGTCAGATCTCTATCGCTGGTAGACTGGTACTAAGACCTATTCTCTAGATCATAGCTACGTTTTATTTTACTGATCAATTCATTTTAGTGAAAACAAAAAGTGTAAGTACCTTCCATACATACATGAGACATTGTGGTCAGTGTAAAGATGACAGTGTGAGTCTAATTCATGACCTCCCGTGTTTATTCAAGGAGAATGAGTATTTCACTTGATCTCACAAGACCCATCCATCTAAGTCTTCCGAATGAAAGTCTTTTTGTCATCCAGCCAACAAAAGGTATATAGAGGATGAGGCAGAGACATCAAACCTATACTCTAGAGAAATGAGTTTTGGTATAGACACAGTCAGAGACACCATGGGGATAAGGCAGAGTGGGTTAGCTGAAGGGGAAGCTAGCTTTGTATTTTCTTATCCATGTAATGGGGATTAAAATTCACCCTACCAGTCTCATGGGTTCTATGTGAAGCTAGAACAAACAGCTATTCTACAAATACTTTGGATATCCTAATGCAATATTAGTTATTATCGTGGCATAGGTTGCTCATCAAGTTTGATTTTTCTCAGGACTCATAGAGCATGAAGGCCGTGATGTCGTCATAGCTCTGAAGACAAAGCAGACAGTCCGCAACGTGATTGCCAAAGCCCTGAAAAACCTCACCTTTCTTTGGTCAAGAGGCATCATTGACAAGCATGAGGGCATTGAGATGAACAAGGTAATAATTCAGTTCCCATCTTGTTTGGTTCCGTCAGCGCAGAAGCCCCAGGATGTAACAAGAAAAGCTGAGGGACGTGTGTAGCCACAGGTGCTATGCGTGTGATTCCTTGCAGCATTTTTAATGCCTGTGGCCATCAAAGCCAGTGCTTCCTGGCATGCTCCAGTAGTTAGAACAACCTGACTGCAAGTGACAGAAACCAGTTGCAGTGAAGCTCAGTGAAGAAGTCAGCTTGGCAGTTTAATGAAAAGGACTCAGAAGGGACTTACTGGGTCAGGCCTCTAAAAGGGACTTAAAGAAAGATCTAGAAAGTTTTTCTGATTCCTTAGTTCTTATCAGGATTGCATCTGTGAAATCCTCCTCTGGCTTGTTTTCTGGACTCGGTAGATATGTTTCTATTTATTTTTCTGCTTCTTTATCTACTGGTGGAGTTTTTACTGCCTAGTTCCCTAGCTAGGGTATCTACAGAGACAGTAACATAGTAAAGGGAGGGGACCAATTATGTGTGTGTGTGTGTGTGTGTGTGTGTGTGTGTGTGTGTGTGTAAGACAGGGTAGGATGTCATACTTTAATTACAAAGATGGCAAGTTTGAACCGAGTTAATAAGTGAAAACAGGAAGAAGACAATAGGGACAAAAATACAATACACGCAAGGGGGGGGAAACTGAGTCACAATAGAAATTTATTTAGATTTCTTTGGTTTTGGCTTCAAGTCCATGTCCTATCATAGAGACAATCACTATAATTTTAAATGTTCACTTTTAGGTACTTCTTACAAAAATCAAAGCCTTGAATAACTTTCCAATGGCGATCCCACCTCCCACCCCTGACAAATACCTTCCCAACATCATCTGGATGGAAAATAAAGATGTTCTCATTGAGTTTTTCAAGGTATTATCTTCTGTTCTGGCTCAGGCTTGTTGTAAACACTTTCTTCTGCCCCAACCAGTGACAAAATAAAAACACATCAAAAACAGAAATTTAGTTAAATTCAGCCTTTGGTGGGGGGAGAGTTGAAGATATCAGAAACCTAACTTAAACAAAGAGACAGTGTTCTGAGGAATTGAGATTGCTGTCACTGCCTAAGCCCCAGACAGAGCTAAACACTTTTCTTATTTGTTCATTTGCTCAGTCATTCCCAAACCATTTATAAGGTGTTAGCATTATTTGTTGTGCAAGTACTGATTACAAAGTTTTTGTTTGTTTGCTTGTACTTTTATTTCTCAAAGTTGATGTATCATGTCTATATAGGATAACTAACAACCTAAGAATATGTTTTCTATGCTTTTGCGACTTGAAAAGTATTTTTAATTTTAAAAATCTTATTTCCGTTTAGACAAAAGGTCTATGGTATTTTAGGGTTTAACTCTCTCCCCCTGTTTTATTTTATTTTTTCATTCAGGAAAGAACCAAACTCACTTACTTTGACTATGGGGATATCATTTGTAGAGAAGGTGAAATGCCGCAAGGAGTCTTCTTAATTATTTCAGGAATGGCGAGTGTAAGAACAACTGGTTTCTAAAATTATTTTTAATGCATTTTGAATATATAGATGTGACGTAGGGGAAAGTGTTGGAGTTGGATAGTTTGGAATTGTGAGTCTTTCCCACATGAAACCATTTCTGCAGAGTTAAGTGTGACAACTGAGACAGAATGTCACACTTCACACTTGACTGTGCTTCCCATTTTACAAAGCGATCTCAGAGTTGTTACTTACTCTTCACAACAAAGCAAAGGAATTCTGTGGTTTGAAGATGTTCAGACATGGGAACCAGTAAGTATCTGGACTCATTTACCTAAGTGAGAGTTCAGGCAAAGGGCTTGGCTGCAACTCAGAGCCTCACAGAGGTCAAGTTGGATGAAGATCAAAATACAACTTGGCAGTTGATCAACGCAAGGCTTCTGTTTAAAGGGCGAGAGGGAGAAGGGAGGCGTGAGAAAGGGAATATGAATTCAGTAGTGGGATGGGGTAAGAATCCTCTGTCTCTACATACTGGTACTTCAGCAGCTGACTAGAGTGATCAGTTTGGCTTATACACTGATCAATTCCTAATTCCCAGCTGATACTCTCATGTGACAAAGCTTCATCCTAGGGAAAAGAATATATTTGACCTCTAAACTTTAAAATGAGCATTTCAGACCTTTTACTATTGAGAAAGTAAAGTACTGTGATGAATATAATATAAAGACGATGATATATCAAGCATCTGAGTCTAGACAGTTTTGTTCATTGAATGAACAGGTATGTACCTTGTTACGCTCCTGAGCAAGCACTCCTCATTCTAGGTGCAGGACTTACAAAACTGAAAAAAGAATCTTGGCTCATTTGGAACTTATTTTCCAGTGGAAGAATAAAAGGAGAGGGCATAATATATAAAATAAAGTAAAGGTATACACTGTAAATGTAACTTTATTTGCAGGATGTAATTGTTGTCTTGGAGGCTTACTGCTGAATAAGTTCACCCTTTCTAGTTATTTCTGAGCTCTGGCTGGCTGATTTAAGTCAGTTGTTCGAGCTCAAACTCCTTTCCAAGCTGACTGATTCAATCTGGCTTCTCTTAGCTTCCTCATACTAACTTTGATGATTCGTTCTAATCTCCTGGGCTCCTTCGAATTCTCTGGCTTGTTCTGTCTTCACCCGTGTCTTTCTTGTCCTGTCTCTGTAAAACTAACTAACTAACTAACTAACTAACTAACTAACTAACTAACTAACACTCTCTCTCTCTCTCTCTCTCTCTCTCTCTCTCTCTCTCTCCCCCCCCCTCTGTCTCTCTGTGTGCTGCTCTCTTAACTTGCCTCTCTTTCCTGGGCTGTTCTTTTGAGAGTTGGGTGTCTCCTATCTCTGACTCATATTGTCAAATCTTCTGATTTGTCCCTTTGTCTGCCCCTCAATTACACTTTCAAACATGGCTTCTTTCTCCTACAAACTAAATTTATCTTCATTATTAAGGAATAAAGGTGTGTACTAAAGGTGTGTCTGTATTCCAGCCAGATCATACTGTAATTCAGAGTGTGTCTGTGTTCCAGATGGATCACATAAACCCAGAAGGTCTTTGGATGTGGTTTCTTTTCAGAGCAGCCATGTTGCTGGATTAAAATTCCTCTACAATACACGTTTAGTATATAGTAAAAGAGGTTTCCTAGGAATTAGGATTCTCTAGAAAAACTTCATTCTCAAAATGAAGATGTGCCACCCATAGGACCTCTGATGCAGAGTGAACAAACACACCATTCCTTATGTTCAACTTGCTTTTTTCACTCTTGCGTAGTTAAGGGTTTGACCTAGGGAATGGTGCTACCCATACTGGCTTGGTCAATAAACAAGATAATCCCTCACCAATACCCACAGATGAGCCTGATTTAGATAATTTCTCAACTGATAATCAGGTGATTCTATGTTATGAGACGTTGTCATTTCAATCCAGAGTCAGTCTTTCTGTGGGTAGAGGCTCTGGTAACAAAACTAGTGGCCATGAGGGGACAATATTTTGAGTCCTTTGGATATGGGACTCCCAGAATTTCATGTGGCTATCTGGTCCTGAGGAATTTGTTTGCTTGTTTGATTTCTTTTGTTTTGTTTTGTTTCTTGAAACAGTTTTTCTGTGTGTAGCCCTGGATGTTCTGTAGACCAGGCTGTCCTTGAGCCTCTGCCTCATGAGTGCTGGGATTAAAGGTCTCTCTCTCTCTCTCTCTCTCTCTCTCTCTCTCTCTCCCTCCTTTTACAGTATTAGTGTGTCTGTGATTGCCTATGAAGAAAACAACAAACCATAAAGAATAGGAAAATTAACTTATTTATAGCTCTGTCCATAAATGGGGAGAGGAAAATTCTCAATCTGTCAAGGCATTTCTCATAAAAATGAACAGAACTTAAAGAAAAACCATGAAATATGCACATGGTGGTAGCTTTTCTCTTGCAAAGTGAGTCTTCTGATGAAAGGCCCCTGGGGAGGGGAGACTCCCCACTCAAGCCACGAGAACTCATGGCCACCCATGACTCAGAGACACCGATCTTGATGTAACCAGCAAGAGGTATATTTTAATCAGCTCGCTGAGGCCAAGACCCCATAATCCACGCAGGGGCAGAGGATCTCGACCCCCAGCTTGAGGAGAGTAGTGTATTTAAAGGAAAAAACCACAACCCAGGGGGAGTGGGGAGGGGTAACTGTGGAAAGTGCCAGGGTTCAGGGAACAATCATGGGGAAAGTGTCAGCCCATTACTCAGCATATGACAGGGTTTGAGGAACAATCATGGGGAAGTATAGGTCTTTTTTTCTCAAGGTTCAATCTTATTCAACCGTATCATTTACATCATCTACTCTGTGGTTAGCCAAGTTCTTGTTCTTGTAGCACAAAGCCTTAGAACTAGCCGAGCTGCTCTCCTGGCTCTTTTACTGTTAGTTTGCTAGAAGTGAAATTTCTATTAACCCTTCAATGACACCAGGGATCTTGTGGATGGCTCATTCTGACTCTCAGCATGGAAATCCCAATTGCAGCAGAACTCATCATAGTGTCCCTTTGATACCTGCAAGCAGATCTTGGTCTATAAGGAAATCTCTTCAGGGTAATGTTCGAGTCTAAACACCAAATTCATTTTTGTTTCTTGTGTGCCTTGTGTGTATCCTAAGACAATTTTATACAGTCTTTTTTATTGTGCTAACATTTTGACTGTAACCCGTCACGTAAGATCAAGTGTGGAATTTTCTACCAGTGGTGTTATTTCAGCCCTCAGAAAATTTCAGATTTTGGAGTGTTTTAGATTTCAGTATAGCGTCATCCAGCAAAGTGGTATGTAAAAAGTAACGAAGGTGTAAAGAACTTAGTTTTAATTTTTATAAAAGTAGTCAAGCGAGGCAGTATGTTTTTGTTATTTAATTTTTATAAGAGTCTTGAGGCTTGGTTTCTTTTGTTGTATTACTGTTTTGTTTTGTGCTAAGGACTGAACTCTATAGCCTCAAGCCTGTTAGGTAGTATCATTGAGTATACTCCTGGCCCAAGAGTCTTACTTTTTATATAAGTAAAACCTTTGCCTTGAGGTGTTGAAATACAAAATAAACCATAACTTTTGTGAAAGTTAATGCTCTCCAGACATGTTTCACAAAGAATGTCTGACTTTCTCTAGAACGATCATAAGAAGGAGTGGAAGCTATCGGTATTATTCAAAGGACTTAGCATTTTTTATTTCCCTTTTCATAATTTCTTCCTCAACAGCTACATAGCTCATCTCCAAACTTTGGGATAGACGCAAGCCACATAAATGACAGACAGTACAAGATTATGTATACAGAGTACTGTACCAGTGGGGATGTACTTGGTGAGCTAAGCTGTTTGCTTAAGCGTGAAATTGAATATACGGCCATCTGTGAAACTACGTTGCAGGTACGGAATAGCTATGTTGTAAGTTATCACTTAATCCTTACTAAGGAAAGCCGGTGTCTTTTCTTGGGTTTGGGCTTTGATATTCTATTTGGTCACTAGATCCTCTGATGCCAGCAGTACAGAACAGTGTAGAGAAGAGAGGTTTAATGTCTCACATCTGAGGCTCTGCTGAGCTCTGCTGCATCCTGCCTGTGGATGAGCTATTTAATCTGCTTGAGCGTTGGTTTTCTTATTAAGTAGAGAAGATGCTTGTCCTTTGATGTTATGAAGATTAGAAAAATGTTTATGGTGCTATTCTGTTTGAAATGGTCACCATTCTGAAAGCAAGTGTTCTGTAAGAATACTCGCTTGTGTTAGAACTCCCTTTCCTTGTTTTTTTTTTTTTCTTTTCACTTGCTAAGTAACAAGTTACTTGTTCAACATGTAAGTAACCTTAAATCCCGTTTGGTGTGGACCATCCCAATAAAAGGGGGCTAAAGTTCCTACTACAGATTGTTCTCAGTCTTTGAGGCTGATAGAAGGAACAGAGTCAAACACAGCATCTTAGTGGCATTGGGGAAATGGCGTTTCATCAAATTATACGACGTTGTTTCTGGAACAGGAGAGAAAGCACGTATTCAGTCACATGTCTGAGCAAACTCAGGACAATTCATTTAGCTTGAATTCTGACAGTACACGTAGTGTGCCTCTGGAAAGGGGTGCTGTAAGTAGGGAGCATTAAAGATGAACTAGTGTGAGGGTTCAGTTCCTGAGTCTCAGGCTTGTGAGCCAAAACTTCAGCATAACTGTTGAGTGATAAATAGCCTGGGTATTTTTTAAAGGCTTTTTTAAAATTTTAATTATGTGTAGGTCTCTCTCTCTCTCTCTCTCTCTCTCTCTCTCTCTCTCTCTCTCTCTCTCTGTGTGTGTGTGTGTGTATGCATGCATGTGTACATGTAGGTAGTTATGCCAGGAGAGGCCAGAGGCATTCAATTCCCTAAGGGCTGAGGTTACAGATGATTGTGAGCCACCTGATATGGGTACTGGGAACCAAACCTGGGTCCTCTGAAGAAAAGCCAGTGCTCTAACTGCTGTGCCATATATGTAGTCCCTCTGGGGCTACTTTTTAAAGTTTATAGCTTTCACTGGACTGCAGATTTTATCCTTTTATATAATCTTTCCACAATGCCCATTCTTTTAAATATTATATTAACACTAGAGCATCATAGCCTGGCACCTTGTTATTTCAGGCCTTCTTCATCTCCTTGGAGGATTTATATGAAGGTTTCGATGTCTTCTGGCCATCTCTAGAATACAAAATGTGGCTCAAGCTTGCTCTTAGTATTGCAAATCAGTATTTTGAATCAAGTATTGCTGGTGAGGTAAGTTATATGAAGAGAATATAAATGAATTGCTATGTACCAAATTTTTGATACAGTAGACCCCATCTTTTTCAGACAAAGATAGAAAGGAAGGTAGTGCCTTAGTTTGGGCTTTACTGCTGTGAACAGACACCGTGACCAAGGCAACTCTTATTAAGGACAACATTTAATTGGGGCTGGCTTACAAGTTCAGAGGTTCGGTCCATTATCATCAAGGCAGGAGCATGGCAGTGTCCAGGCAGGCATGACACTGGAAGAGCTGAGAGTTCTACATCTTATTCCAAAGGCAAACAGAAGACTGATGTCCAGGCAGCTAGGATAAGGAGCTTAAAGCCATGCTCACAGTGGCACACTTCCTCCAACAAGGCCTTACCTCTTAATAGTACCGCCTCCTGGGCCAAGCATATCCAAACCCGCAGTTGGTGTCGACTCTATTAAATGAGTTTTAACTATTAGAATTTTAACTACTGTCACATCCTGAATCCCTGTGCCATTAACAGTCTTGTCACAGTTAACTTTTCCAGGCTACCCGAAAGATCCTTTTAAAAAAACCGAATTAGAAAATATTAAATAGGAAGATCCTCCAAAGCAAAGCATACCAATAATTAGAAGTTAATCAACACACTGCTGACTAAAAAAAAAAAAAAAAAGTAGAAGTTAATGAATAGCCATAAACATACATCTCTTAGTTCTTTCAAAAATTTTGCTGAGATGACTAAGTCCTGTTTATGAACTTTTCCTCCAAAGAGTAGTGTAAGTGGTTCAAGTCTGTTTCCAGACCAACATCTGAAGTCTAGTATTTGTATGTCACGTGGTATTTATACTCACCCCTTCTGTGACTCAGAAGCTGCCCTTCTGTGACTCAGAAGCTGAGGACGTGACAGACTCAAAGTCTAACAGTTTTCACTGGTTAACTATAAACCTTGGGTTAAAAAGAGTATGTCCCCCACGCCAGCCTAGTTTCATTTACAATACCACAATACTTACTCTCCGGAAAATTTTGGAGTAAGGAGACTAGGATTCATCGCCATTTATATTGTCTCTCCATGAGGAGTAAGACAATTGCTAGTGTAGAATGAGCCTCTGGAGAGGAAAGTTAAGGCCAAGGTGTTAGACTTTCTCACAGCCGGGCAACTGTCCTTTATAATCATGCTTTGATTCACAAGTCATGATGCAAATGAGAATGGTCAGAAATAAAATGTTAAGGGCAATTATTTTTGTATACAATTCACTTAACTTCACTATTGCTGAGATAAAACACTCTGACATGAGTAACCTAATGGTTAGCTCATGGTTCGTTGTGGCAGAGGAGTTGAGGCAGCAGGAACTTGAAGCAGCCAGACACATGACAGCCACAGGCAGTTTACAGAGAGGAGTGAGTGCAAATCAGTTCTCAGTCTCCCTTCTCTACTCAGTGCTGGTTTGGGATCCCTTGCCCACAGTGAGGATTAATTAGTTAATAGAGATTACCTTAATTAACAAAATCAAGACAATCCCTCACAGACATGCCCCAGAGGGCCACCTCCCTAGGTTCTTTCCAGTTGATAACACTAACCATTACCTCAGTCTTTCTCCTCAGGGAATATCTATTAGATCCTACCCCACTGGATAAGTTCAGAATCTAATTTATTCTGGCTAGCAATAAACTCATTTCATATTTTTTCCTAATAATCAAATGACTTTTAAAGGGAGAGGAGAGACTGTTACAGATCAATGAATGTAACACTTCGGGTCTTAAATCATATTTTAGGCAACTTGAGAAAGTTGACTGTGATCTGACTATTGGATGATAGCAAGGAGTTCATAATTGTTTATTAGGTATTTAATGACACCATGGTTAGTAAGCAATGCTTTAAAAACCTCGTTTTCAACAGAGGGTAGGGAAATTGAGGCAAGAGGGTCAAGACCAACAGGCTAACCCCAATTACAGACTGAGACTCTGTTTTTCAACAAAACAAGAACACAACAAACAACACAAATATTTTTAAAACAAACACAAATATTTTTAGGTGTGAAAAACTGAAATGAGAGGAAAGTAGGATTTGTTTAAAATACTAACAACAGCAGCAGCAGCTCAACAATAACAGCAGCAGCAATATAGAGCAATAGTGAGAAGATTTTAGGAACTATTTCCTTCTGATAGTTCCATGAAGGAGATAATAAGTCAGTAATTTTTAGCACCCCAGACATGCATTAGATAATATTCTCACCCATCCTCCTCTATGTCAATCAATATGCATTGCATTGTCAAACCTAAATATCACTTTCAGTTTCCACCCCCCTTGTTGCAAAATATTAGATAAAATGTTTGCTAATTTTCTTATGTTTGTTGGTGCCTCCACTGTGCTGAACACCCCCCTCCCGCCCCAAAAATAACCACAGTTGCCAGTGACAGGCAACCAAGGGTTGCCTTGAAAGTGATGCTGGCTCCTGCCAAAAGGGAACGTCTGCTCTAGGCTTTTCTCCTTGGGTTGTACCTGGATGCTTTTACCTTCACAGAGTGCTCTCCTTGTATTCAAGTTTGTCTACAGATTTCTCCCACTCCCACATAGCCTTATCACCAACTGCATCTCCATAGCCCTACCTCCAAACAAAGTCATATTCTGAGATGCTGAAGGTCAGAACATCAAGTAAGACCTTTAGGAGAGGGGACTCAATTCCACCCACAAAGCTTCTGTTCCGTTCCAAAGTCTATGATTCAGAGCCATCGTCGTATATGGCCCAGATGAAGTGCCTTGATTGCTCTGCTTTCTGCCTTTTGTCATTATTGCTTATTCAGTTGTCACGTGGGACATTTGCTTACTGCCAGGAGAAACCTATGAGTCCTAAGCCTGGTTCAGCCTAGAAATCCAATAGCACATAGCTGATCACATGGAGCACATGGTGAAGCTGAAGGTCCCTTCATCAGGCAGGTCAACCAAACTCAAAGTCATTTGCAGAAGCCAGGCTAAACTAAGTTCGGTTGATTCCTGGATCTATGTGCAACCTGACATCCTCAAGTAACCCAGATCGATGCAACCTGTTCCTTCTTGATATCATGTATCTGTCTGTTAGACTTGTACAAACAGTGTAATTTCCTTGTAGGATTTAAAGTTTCAGAAGTGTGTGATGTTCAATCATGCGTATGTGGAGACTCTGTCGAGCTATAATGAAATGACTCTTAATCACGTGACCATGAAACTCATTATTCTTGTGTACGGCAATGTGATCAATAGCAAAACAGAAGAAACACATGTCGCACCCTGCATCATTCCTAAGTCTTGTGAGCAGGTAAGGAGCATAATTTCCAGAGAGCCCACTTGCTTTGCATGGTGCTCCATAAGCAATTTTAAAGCTCAGGCGATAACAGCTAATTGTGTATTAAATTTAAATTTGGAGTCTGGATGTAACAGCTGCCTGACAGCTACTGGATGCAGGAATCAAGCAAGCAGCTCAGCTGTTCTGACCTTTAGTTTGCTACTTAAAGCAACGAGGATGCTGGCAGCAGCCATGTTGTTAGGCTAATATGAGGACCAAGTAAAGCAATTTGTATTTAGAGATGCTAGCTTAATCACTATTCTTCTGTTCCTTGCATCCCGGAAGGCCAGTTGGAAGGCTGGTCTTGAGTAGTTGATCTTCAGTATAGGTGTAAGAGTAATCCATGGCTTGCTAGCCATTCCCTTCTTTCCAAATGGGGGTATTCTAGTCCAGTTATAAATAAGGAGTAGAAGGTTTTCCTTTGGCTTCCATAAACATGCAAAAGATAATTTTCTAGCCTAAGGTTTCTTTGAAGCAACATGAAAGGGGATTTAAAGTAAAAAGACAGGGCCTGACAGGATTTGTGTGGTAAGTGCTGGAGTTCCAGCAGTTTGTCAGGGAGAGATGTCAGAAAGTTGGAGGCCAGCCTGGACTAAGTCAGGAGTCCCTGCCTCAAAACACAAGAAAACAGACAGGCAGACATGCACGCACGCACGCACGCACACGCACACGCACACGCACACGCACACGCACACGCACACAGCTGAGGTTGGAGACCTAGCGCTGCATTTCAGCTTGTTTCTTGCAGCCTTTACAAAGAAAATTGGGAAGCAGCCACTTAGGGATCAGATGTCTGCTCTTTTGACGAATTTTTATTTCTTATGCCTGTAGATCCAGGGAATTTCAGATGTAAGCAAGCTTCTCATAATCCCGACATCTGAGCCTGTCAAAAACGACGCGACCTCCCACGCCATGGGTAAGGCTTTTTAGTGGTGAGAAAACTACTGTGAAGCATTTCAACAAATGCAAATTTCTTTAATTCTGGAAGGAGATTGGAGGTGGTCCTCACTCTGGGGCCCACAGTGGATGTCACTTTTGCTTTTGGAGAGTCACCTATCAAAGATTAAAGTCCAGACTCTAAAATCCATGTGGTTCTTGCCTCTCCCCTGTCCCTCCTCCCTCCAATACTCTTGATAGCTGACAAGAAGTCCTGGTAAACTGAGCCACAATGTGATATTGGGGTGCTGTTGACATGGGGAGAGGGGAGACTCCCACTGTGGGGTCAGGCAGAGGTGGGAAGCTGGTGTGTTCCTGGTAACTAAAGGGAATATGGACCCTGACCCACCCTGTTTGAGTATTGCAAGCTGTAGTCACAGGCACAAGTCCAATGGCTGGCACAGTTACACTTTGAAGGTCACTAAGTTTTGCAGTCAATAGATGCAATTCTCAATCATGCTGCCGAGCACTGATTATACAAAGAACAGTAGGTAGGAAGGCTTTGATCTGGAGAAAATGTACCCAGGGACTTCATTCTGTGCTCATTGTCCTCGCCTTGCTGGGTTCAATCACAACACCATCCCACCTGTCCCAGCTTGAGGACTGAGTTAGCTTGAGTGTTATGGTGTATGAAACCATGCAATTTTTTTAAAATGTATTTTTTGTTTTATTTACGAATGAGTGCTCTGTCTTTCTGTGTACCTGCATGATAGAAGAGGGCATCAGATCCCATTATAGATGGTTGTGAGTGACCATATGGTTGCTGGGAACTGAACTCAGGATCTCTGGAAGAACAACCAGTGCTCTTGAATACTGAGCTCTCTCTCCAGCACCAACCATGCAATTCTTACTGCGTTGATAGTTTGAGAGGAGATATGTCTTTCATCAGGCCTCCTGACAAGACACTAGACCAAAGGAAGGATTCTTATTCTGTGGTGGGCTTCAGACAAAACTCACAAATGGTAAGACTAGTTCCTTGAGTTTGGATCCTGACGCATATTTTGCTTTGAAAAATTTCAGTAAGTTGCCATGGGGAAAAAAAAATACAGAAAAGCGAGATAGTCTGGCAGCATGCAGCTCTCATTCCCATAGGTGGCAACAATTAGTGAGATATCAACCGACTTGTGTAGTGGAAGCGGGTACCCTGTACCCTCTTGCCTGGATACAGCCTGCTTTGTTTGTAGGACCTGCTTGCCGGCCCATATGGTACACCTTTAGGGGCTTATTTACAAAACTCCAAGAGAAGAAAGTAAAGAGTCTGTTTGGGAAGGGGAAGGAGAAGAGAAGATTAACGTGGAGAGTGCAGACTGGTATTCCAAACCTCCTGCTGCCTTTACTCAAATATTCCTTTTCTTTTTTCCCTTTTCACCTCAGTCAACACTGGTCTTCGAACAACCAAGAAAGACTATAGCTGGAAGAGAAAAGATGAGGTAATAAACCAGGCACTTGGGGTAGGTTTTCCTTATTATGACTATTAATTGACATAGCTAAAAATAAATTCCATAAGTCAGGTACAGTGGCACACACCTATAATTCCAGCACTCGGAAGGCCAAGCTGGAGGACCTGGAGCTGGAGGACCTGGAGGTCCTTTTAGCTACCTAGCAAGTTTGAGAGCAGCCCAAGCTGTATGAGACTCTGTTTCTAAATAAATATATAAATAAATAGTGAGACAAGGGAGCAAATGTAGGTAGTGAGAAAAGACATCTTGTTACAACTAACGCACTGCCTGATTGAGACGAAGCTAATCTGTATTACTTAAAAACTAATCTGTATTACTTAAAAACTAGTATTAGGAAACATTGTTTTGAGTCGTGTAACTTTGAGGGCTGGGGAAATGGCTCAGTGCCTAGTGTGTTTCCTCTACAAGCTTTGAGGACCCTAAATTTGGATACCCCATCTTCACAGAAAAATTAGGCACGGCAGCACATTGCCTGGCTTGTGAACAGGGAGGAGAGGTGGATTGTGAGGCTCACTAGCCTGTCTAAAAGGTGTTTCCAGGCTTGGTAAAACACCTTGCCTCAAAAATAATATAAATAAATAAAAAATGGAGACACGATAGGGGAGATATCTGAGAACATCATCTTCTGCTCCCCTTCCGGGCACAGTCATGGTGGCATGCACATGTGTACACATATGCATGTATAACACAGACATGTGTAGCTGACACACCCAGGCTTTCTCTCCTCATTGCTTTCTAAAGTAAGGATCTGTGGGAAGAGGAGGGACGCTCATCAAGCTCAGATCTAAGCGTAGCTGTCTAAGCCGTCATGCTTTTCCCATTTGGAGTGTGCTAGAGGGGCCCTGTACAGCCCGGCCTCTAAAGCCAGGGGTTGTATGAAGCTACAGACTGACCATGGGCGTCCTGCTAGAGTATCATCCAAATTAACTGCTACATTCCTTAAACTGACAGTTTTATATTAAACATTATTGAGCAGGATGGCAAACTTATTTGGATTTTTAAAGATAAAGCCAGAAACTTTAAAAAGTGTTAGTTTATTTAATTAAAATATCATTACATCATTTCTCCCTCCCTCTTTGCTTTCTAACTCCTCTCCCGTTCCCCCTACTTTTCAAATTCATGGCCTCTTATTTTTTTAATTATTGTTGTTACATGTAGGGTTATGGGTCCTGAGTCTGCTCTACCACAGGGCTCGGCCACTTGGCAAGGCAGGACAGAAGTTGATCACACCTATCCCGTGCTGTTTCGGGGCAGACCCGGGACACAGCTCGGAGGGTGGGAAGCTCAGTCTGAGGTGTGGGACATTTGGAGCTGGCTCGGGGGTCCTGGGGCCTGCAGGTTGGATCTGGCCCTGGGGAGGGGGCAGGGGAAAGGGGGAGCTCCAGCTGGTCCCACAGGGTAGGGGGAGTTCTTGGCTTGACAGTGGTAGCAGGCTTGGTGGCAGTCATGGCTGGGAGCACAGAGAGGCCTTCTATGGAGATTAGACAGCAGCAGCTCTATAGGTGAAGGCCTTCTCTACGGCTCCCCATGGTCGATGAAAAGAGGCAGTCCATGGTTTTAAGGTGTTTATTGTCATGGCAGAAAGTAGTTGAGTAAAACCATACCCCACTTGTCAGGGCGGGCCTGAGGTTAAATACCTTTTGCAGGGAGGAGTGTCTAGGAAGGAAAGCTTTTTGGCTAAGCCCTCCAGGTATCTAGGTACCTCATTAAAATGGAGATCTGCCTTGAGCCACAGGTCACATCTTCTACAAGTGGAGGGGCTTGGGGCGTTGCCCTTATGTGACTGATGGCTACAAATCTATGGGGGCTGAGGCTAGTGACAGGGGCCTGGTGCCTGGGAATCAGGTGAAGTGCCTACCATCCCTTCAGGGTTTCTGGGGTTCAACCAGGGACCAAGCTACCTTTCATGGTCCCACAATTACATTCTTGTGTGTGTGTGTGTGTCTAAATATAAAAGTCCATTTGGTGCTGCTTATCTGGATTTTTTTGGGGGGACTGACCACTTGGGATTAGATAATCATTTATTTGGGGTTCATCTCTGGGGAAGATTGATTTTCCCCAACTCAGTAGTTTGTAAATGCCTGTAACACATCTAGGGTTGATTCCTCCAATCACGTTGGCATGTCGACTGGTGTCATTGTTAAGGTCTTGCTTAGACCGCCATATTGCTGAGATTTCATGGGTGTAGGACATGACCTCGAAGCCCACTTTCTGTTCCCTTGGTTAGAGAAATCTTTGTAGCCATCTTCTGTGATGTTCCCTGAGCCTTAGGCGTAGAGGACTGTATTGTAGATGGGTTGGGAATGGGGTTGTACCTCAGAGTCAGTTGTTTTACATTTTAACTAGCTGTGACTTCCTGTCATGGTCTCTGTCTGCTGCAAAAGAAGCTCCTTTGATGACGGGCAAGAGCTACAGTTACCTGTGGGTATAAGGATAAGTATTTAGAATGTAGTTGAACATTTTACTTGTTTAGGAAACTGACAATAGTAGTTGCCACTGAGACATAAATGCCATTATTACACCTTTTAGGGATACCTGGAGGTGCTGATCACTGCTGTGGGTCACAAACATCACAACAAAATTTTGAAACGTCTTTTTTCTTTTTTTTAAAAAAGAAATATTTGTTTATTTATTTTATGTGAGTACACTGTCACTGTCTTCAGACATATCAGAAGAGGGCATCAGATCCCATTACAGATGGTTCTGAGTCACCATGTGGTTGCTGGGAATTGAACTCAGGATTTCTGGAAGAGCAATCAGTGCTCTTAACCTCCAGGCCATCTCTCCAGCTCTGATACATGATTTTCAAGCCATGTATAGTTTTGCTTTCCCTTTTCTCGATCTCCTTAGCTGCAAGAGCTGATGTGGAGAAGTCTGAGCAGTGCTAGAAGTTATGCCTACATTTGTGAAAGCAAAGGGCTTGTTACCCTGGGCCAGAACAGAATAGAGCCCAGGTAGTGAGACTGTCTGCAACTCTCAGGATGGTAGGGTCTTAGTCTCTCTCTCTTTTTTTTGTTTTTGTTTTTGTTTTTTGTTTTTTGTTTTTTGTTTTTTTGTTTTTTTTTGTTTTTTTGAGACAGGGTTTCTCTGTGTAGTCCTGGCTGTCCTGGAACTCACTCTGTAGACCAGGCTGGCCTCGAACTCAGAAATCCACCTGCCTCTGCCTCCCAAGTGCTGGGATTAAAGGCGTGCGCCACCACCGCCTGGTGGGTCTTAGTCTCTTCAGGGCTCTTGGTCTGACAGGTTGACTGGGTATAGGAGTGAAGGTTGCTAAGGACAGGCCTTAGGGGCCTTCGGCAGCCTACCTCATTTTAATTTCTAATGGCTAGATGTCCTCTAAGCAAAAGTGATACACCACACACAGACACCATCCTCAAGGAAATGTCCACACCTACGCTCTTTTAAGAGAAGATTTAGTCCTATCACCTCCATTTGTGATGAAGGTGATATGCAGTTTGATTGTCAGAAGAAGTGGCATCTGCTGTTTCCCATCAAGGTCATGGGCAGTAGTTCCTTTTAAAGATCTATTTACTTTATGTATGGAAGTACACTGTCACTGTCTTCAGACACACCAGAAGAGGGCGTCAGATCCCATTACAAATGTGGTTGCTGGGAATTGAGCTCAGGACCTCTGGAAGAATAGCCAGTGCTTTTAACCATTGAGCCATCTCTCCAACCCTCAGTAGACGGACCAACTCATCTCTTTTTGGGTTGCTCTTTTAGGGTCATACTCTCCACACTCTTGACAGGAACCTCATTTCCTAAGTGGAGAGAGGTCCTGAGAATCAAACAGCTGGGCTTCTCACTTCTTACATCTGTCTTTTCCAGGCCTCATCATTATCACTTTTTTTTGTAGGGCTGGGGAATTGAACCTGGGGCCTCGAGCAGAGTACCAGTGAGTCATATTCCCAGCCCACAGGCCCCATTGTTTTTTAAAAAGTTTTCACTTCCGAAATTTATGGAAAAAGTTTCCTGGTACTTAGTAGTCACTCATCAAGCTAACTAGAATTTAAATTTTATGGCGCTTCTCTTCTTCTAAATCCAACTTTGATAGTTGAATTAATGTAGCACAAATTGCTAACTAAATGCTCCTGCCAGGCAGTGGTGGCACGTGCCTTTGATCCCAGCACTTGGGAGGCAGAGGCAGGTGGATCTCTGTGAGTTGCAGGCCCAGCCTGGCCATAACCGTCAGAGCTGTTACCCAGAGAAACTCTGTCTCAAAAAACAAAAACAAGAGATATCTCTTTATAGTATAGAAATACACACATGGCGCGGGAGAGATTGCTCAGTGGTTCACAGATCTTGCTACTCTTGCACAGGAACCAAGTTTGGTTCTCAGCACCCCCGTTGGTTAGATGGCTCACAACCATCTCTAACTCCAGTTCCAGGGGATCCAGGTACGACAGGCCCTGGGCACATACACACTACACATACATACATACATGCAGGTAAAACACTCAAGCACATACAATAACAACAAATGATTAAATAAAAATGAGAAATACACATGTTAATCGTATTGTAACTCCGAGCCCTTAGCATGGAAGTTCTTTTAAGGGAAGATATACCAGATAATAAAATAGAAACCTTTCCTTCATTTTTGATTTCATTTAATTGGTAAGAAGCCTCTTTCGAAGTGTTGATGGTATATTTTTGACTTTTCTTTTGCAGTTTGAAGGTGGACACCTCTTTAGAAAGTCATTTTAACGAGACAGCTCTGATGTGTGGAGCCAGGTAAGGCAGACCTGACGGTGCAGCACAAATGACACACACTTAGAGACTGCTCCAACTGTTCACTGCTGACACACACTTAGAGACTGCTCCAACTGTTCACTGCTGTGCTGACTTTATCAGCCATTAATGGGCCGCCACGAACACTCCAGATGTTTAGTTGTTGCACTACACGTGAAATACTCAAAATTCCTCAGGATACTAGAAAGTCCTTTAACGCTTACTGATGGGACTCTTCCCCTAGCTGAGCACAAGTCGTAACAGTCAGTTACGTAACAGCAAGTGAGATGTACTATTAATGTGGTAAATCACCACACCTGCAGATCTTACTTGTGAAATTGCCATGCTTAGTGACTCTGACATTCTGTATCTTCCCTCTCTAGCTTAAGGTGCTGGAGTCGGGGAAAATGCTCCACAGTCTTGGTTACTGAAAGCAAAGTTTGGGAGGAGTCTGCATTCTTACGTTGCACAGTCCTGTCTGATGGAACTTTCTGCTTTATTTTTCAAAGTCAAATAAAGGTGAACGCTATGGTTAACGAATAACTGTTCAGAATCCATTATTCCTTTTCACTTCAACCAGACTGAGAATATATGATAGTCTTGAGAAAACGAGGAGAGAGGTAAATAAATAAATAAATAAATAAATAAATAAATAAAGAAAGAAAGAAAGAAAGAAAGAAAGAATACAGAACTAAGAAAAAGTTGAAGCTTTCAGACCTTCTCAGGGCAGGCTCTGAGCAGCCTTCGGTGTGTCAGAAAATATCAGGTGTGGCTGCACACTGCTGAAACCTGACTGTACTTGTTCACAGAGCTTCATTCTTTCTGATCTGATACTTCTGGTGCTGCCACTTAAGGGTGTCGTGGCCACACCCCTTCTGGTGCCTCACCCATTCTTCCTTGGCTTTGGCCTCTCAATGTCCGTGAAACACCTGTGTCCCCCGGTGGTCCACTCACTTTCAGGAGTGGTGTAAAGAGCTTTCGAACAGGTGGAGGCTGCTTAGTTTTGTTTGTCAGTTTGCCACAACAGAGAATAGTTACTTGCGGAGAGAGCCTCAGTTGTGGAATTACCTTGATCGAGTGGGCCCATGGGCAGTTTTATGGTGGGGATTGTCTTGACCGTTAATGGATGTAGGAGGATCCAGCCTCTTGGGGTGGTAGCATTTCATGGGTGGGGCCCTGAACTGTTTAAGGGTGGAAAAATATAAGCATCAAGCAGAGACACATTTACTCTTCTTTGTTCTTGATTATGGAAGTGACGTGACCAGTTCGTGCCTCGACTTCCCCAAAATGATGGCCTGGAACCTAGAACCATAAATGAGATAAGCCCTTCTCCCCTCTGTTATTTCTGGACAGGGTGTTTTTTATCACTACTGTAGAGAAACAAGAACAGGTATCTTTGCCTTTGAGAGGGGAACAGACTGGTGAGTGACCACAGTATTGCTCTGCCTGTCACAAGTACCTGGACTCTATATGTGGCTCTATGGTCCCAGTCTCTCTGCTCTTTATTGGACTGCTCAGTATATTTAGTGCATATGTAACCTTGCACTCAAGGGTAGGTGGTATAGATGCACTAGAAAAGGCGTAAGCTTTATGGTCTTCCTTAGGAGGCATATTAGCATGTAGTTGAAACGACCGGAAGAAGGTACTTGACTTGATGTATACAGAACATGGTGTGCTTCAGATGACTAGGAAACAGCCCCCAAAGAGGAGTTTCCTGAGGGTAGAAATTTTCAAATCTAGTTTTCCTCTCTCTGCTCTGTTACTTGTTCAACCTTATTCTGTGGTTGCATTTTTTTTTTTTAAAAAAAAATCACGTCTAGTAAAAGAGAAAAAAACTGATCCCACCCCACCAAACCCCCAAACCCTGCTAATTGTTTTAGCTAAATAATTACTTTAGAAGACCAGCATGGTGGCTCACACCTAGAATCCTAGCACTTGGGAAGTAAAAGTAGATCAAAAGTTCAAGGCCAGCCTACACAATACTGACTCGAAGAAAGAAAAGTGAATTCTAAGAAACTCCTAGAAATCTTCAATTTGTGTTTCACAGGCAAGTAATCACACACAGGTTTCTGAACCTGTCAGAAGAGGATGGTAATAACTTTTTTTTTTTTTTAATTTATGTGTATGTGTTCAAGTGGAAGCAGGACAACCTGAGTTGTTCTTCAGGAGCTGACCACCTTATCTTTAAACAGGATTTCTTGGTGGGACCAGGGACTTGCAGATCATCTTGAGTTGGTTGGACAGGGAGACTCAGAAATACATCTGTCTCTGACTCCTCTGAGGTAAGATTACAAGTATGCCCTCACCACACGTGGCTTTTTATGGAGGCACTGGGAACTGTATGGCAAGCACTTCACAACTTGCATGGCTTTAAATGAGAAGGGACAATGAGGGCGGCCATGTCCGGTGCTGCTGGTGGAGCTGACAGCTCAACTCGGTCACTTAGTTGCTCTCTGCTGCTTTTGCTGACCTCTGAGGATGGAGATGAACCCAGCTTTGACAAGACTAGAGTTCAGCTTATCACTGTGATCTTGGAAGGCTATCCGCTCTACCTAAAACATTTCTTAATTCTGGAAGAGCCATATGAACTAATTCTTTAGTTCCTTGTTTCTAGGGCCAGGGGCAGTAGCACGTACATACCTTTTATCCCAGCAGTTGGAGGCAGGGGCAAGTGAGCCTCTGAGAGTTTGAGGATAGCTCGGGCTACATAATGAGTTGCTGTTTAAAAAAAAAAAAAAAAGAGCAAATTCCTTGTTTCTTGCAGCCATAATTCAGTTTCAAAAGCAAAATAATGAAATTCATTCTTAAAGAAATGTCAGGCCAGAATTTAGCCTCCCCACTCAACAATGTATTTAAATATGTCTTCAGGATCACTCCCGCCCTTGTAAGTGTCAAACACTATAAGTATTTTGTATTTGGTAAAGGATACTTGGATCAAGTCTCATTCTCAAAACTGTCTAGTGAAAAAGTACCAAAATTCAATTAAAAAAATTTTTAATACTGACATCATTAATGTGGGTAAAATAGTCAAAATACCAAGATTTAGGAGTTTGACTGAAGAGGCGCAACATGTTTATGGGGATGAGGGGAAAAAATGTTGTTTGCTCATTCAGTGGCAGACATTCCACTGGTCAATCAGCACAAGATTCAAGTTTGAGTGATCAACAATGGCAGTTTTAGATTTGAACTTTGTCATAAAAGTTGGTGGCATGGGGCATGGTTGTGACTCTTCCCATCTGAGCTTCTGGGGAGCTGTGGCAGCAGGAATGATTTCAGGTCTAGCCTGGGCTAGAAAGCAAGGCAATGTCATCAACACAAAAAAGCAGAAAGGCCTCAACAGGAACTGGAAGCCAGACTTGCCATTGAAAGCAAGGACCAAAGTAATCAAGTGTGTAAGGGAAGAGTGCAAGCAGTGAGGAACCTACCAGGAGGGAGATGACCCAGGGCCCACCACTGCCTTGATTTTCTCTCTCCAGCTTGACACCTAGAAATAAACACCCAATGCTCAAGCCATGACATCTTTGTTACAACCTGGACTAAGACCCACAGTGCCTTTCTACTCTGACTAGTAGCACTCTATATAAACTAGAAACCATTCCATTCAGAGTAGAAAAACAAAATATACCACTATCTCAGAGCTTATTTCTTAAGCCCCACCACACTACTAAGACATTAAGGTTAGACTGTCTAACCATTAGAAATAGTGGTTCTCAACCTTCCTAATGCTGCAACATGTGGTGGTGACCCCAACCATAAAAATTATTGTTTCTACTTCATAACTGTAAATTTGCTATTGTTATGAGCAGTAGTGTAAATGTTTTCCATTGGTCCTAGGCAACCCCTGTGAAAGGATTGTTTGAACCCCAAAAGGGTTATGACCCACAAGTTGAGAACCTCTAAGAAGGTGGTGAGCTGCATACCTACTCACAAGACTTAGGAAAACAGGAACCAATGAACTGGCCTACCATAAATGTGGGAATTCTGTTGTCAGTGGCTCCCGGTTCATATGAAGATTTATCTATTGTCAGTGAAAAATACCCATGCCAATCCTAGCAAGAAGGAAGCATGCCTGTCCGTTAGAGTGTGAGTCTAAGATAGCAGTACTTTAAAATGTGACAACACAGTTTTTTGATCAGGTTTTTATTTGTTGAACCTCAAAAAGCAGAATTCAGAAATGGCAACCCACTACTAGGACATTTAGTGGTAAAACATTGTCACTGCCTGTCTTTTATAAGGTACGTTCACATGTGGATATCACCAGAAAGCAGACGTGGAAACTCCAGGAGGTACATATGCACTCTTTGGAGGTGAAAGGCTTTCTGAGCCCACTTTGATAGAAACTTACAATGGATTCCCTAAAGAATTCTCCTGGGCTGTTCCCACTTTATTTACTAAAAATACAGAATTGAAAGTTTCTCCCCATTTTAGCGCTCTCCAAAATGGGTAACAGAAGATTCAGTTCGGAAAGCTACAAAAGGTGTTTAATCATTCTAGCATGGAGCCCACACTGCACTATCACAGACCCTGCAGAGACCTAAGGAGTCTCCAATACATAATTCCTTTCAAAGAAAGCCAGTCAGCAGGGCACTGTGACAGGTGGAGGGGCAGAAGGCTGGTGAAGGCACAGAGTAAAGAATCCCGAGAAAATTTGGTGCCATTTCCATTTAATGACCCAGTAGCACAGCGAGAGACCTATACGACTTCTCCGGGTGTGATCACGCCATGATCTTTCTATGGAACTGCTGCAAGGACCCACGGCTGTCAGCCAGCATCCTCAGGTCCCAGTGCTGGGCGCGCAGCAGCAGCCCCAATTCCCGCAAAGACTTAAGGCTGGGGTGTATAACGGAGGTATTTTTTGCCAGACGGGAGCTCTTTGGTGAAGACTCCTTTAGGGAAACATTGTTTGGCTTCCTCTTCAGGGAGGGTGGGAACGACCATCACGCTCTCTCCGTTCTGTTGGGAGACATTAAGAACAGTGCAATTCAATCTTACAGTGATGGTAAAAGGTCTTAAAGAATTATTTATGGAAAAGCGGTAAATGGACGTATTCTGTATTCTCTCTCTTCTCTGAGGAACTTGTTTTACAAATTGACTTTTGATATGTTAGGAGAGATTTCTCCACCATAAGTAGGAACAGTTCTGTTTTAAATTCCATCATAGCTGGCCACTACTCCTTAAAGTTTAATTCAAAACCTACCCTCCACCCCCCCCCCCCCCCCCCCCAGTTTACAGATCCTATTGGATTGGATCAGGCTAGATTCCTTCTTACCTCCCATCCCCCACACCCACTTGCTGACAATATAGATAACTTGCCTGTCAGAAAAACAAAAACAAAAACCCAATACTCAAGTTAACACACAGAGCAGAAAGCAACACTAAGACTCCCTTGGTGTATTATTGCTCTGTTTACCTGCAGAGATCTTTCTTAGGTATATTACAAGTGTATGAACAATCTGGGAGTGGTAGTGCATGTCTGTAATCTCAGCGCAGCAGAGCCTGAGGCAGATTAAGAGTTCAAAGCCAGCCTATGATAAACACTGAGCTCCTATTTATTTAAAAGGGGTAGAGGGTGGGGATTGATTCAGCAGGTGGAATGCTTGCCTGGCATGCATGAAGCCCTAGGTTTAGTTCCCAGGACCATTTATAACTGGGCATGGTGACCCGGGCATGGTGACTCATGCTTGGGATCCTAGCACTTGAGGCAGAAGATGATCAGAAACTGAATTTGAAGGTCATTCTTGGCAAAATGGTGAGTTTTGAGCTCAGCCTGGGTTACAGAAGACCATGGCGTGTGTGCAGATGTGGACACACACACACACACACACACACACACACACACACAGAGTTTCTGAGCAAGTTTCAAAGACTATATGTTTAAAAGGCTAGAACTTGAGAAAAATGCTATGACATCAGTACACCAACAGTTATACAGCCACTGTGACAGAGGGAAAGCAGCCAGGCAAGCTTCTCTTCCTTCCTTCCTTCCTTCCTTCCTTCCTTCCTTCCTTCCTTCCTT
>NW_021604588.1:6702877-6717829 GCF_004785775.1 Grammomys surdaster
CTTCCTTCCTTCCTTCCTTCCTTCCTTCCTTCCTTCCTTCCTTCCTTCCTTCCTTCCTTCCTTCCTGATGTTTGAGACAAGACCTTGCTATGGAGTGTAGGCCGGGCTTGAGCTTATCCCCAGCCCTGGTCTCTGGAATGCAAGGACCACAGGCTCCATCAAGTCCCACCCCAACAATATTTTGCTTATCAGGTAAAATTTAAATTTTTAAAATTGTTATCTATGTTAAGTATTCTGTATCTGAAAAGGAACTGTTTCCTATGTGGGTATGGAGTAGGTGCACCTCCCAGTTGAACATCCCCAAAATTGAAGTGTGAAACGCATCATGTCCTCAACAAGTTTTGGACTTTGGAGCACTGTGGAGCTGAGAATTTTGGATTACGAATGTTTAGCTTCTACATGAAAAAGGGATCATTGGGTTGGAATTATGTAGGGTTAGCAACAACCAGTTTGTGTTTTATACAGTGTGAATGATCTCTTAAACAGATCCTCCTGGGACACTATACTGGAACAATAGAAAAAGCCCCAAGAAACAGATCCTAAAGGTGGCCATGAGAGACTGTCCTTTGGATCTTTCTAGCAAGCTGGGCACCCGGGTCTTGAGCAGCTTTACCTTCCAATCAACTGGGGTGGCAACTGGCTTTGATGCTGTCAGCTGAAGAGAGTCAACCACTCTGAGAATCTCATCAAAGTTCCTGCCCGTGGTAGCTGGGTAGAGGATAGACAGCTTTAGTTTCTTGTCGGGGCCAAAAATGAACACCTGCAAAACATACACACACACAGATGGGTGTTCTTTAGTACAGGACAGTAAAGCTGCTTCTGGACACTCAGGTTCATGAGCTCGATACCTCTTTTCCCCCTAGTTCAGGGAAGTAAGAAAACAGAACAGGTAGACGAAAATGGAGTTCATTACAAGGTAACCAAACTAGGGAGGGAAAGACTCCTCCTAGTCTGTCCACCCTTCCTCTAACACAGGGGTTTTCAACCTTCCCAATGCTGCGACCCTTTAAGGCAGTTCCTTATGTGATCCCCAACCATAAAGTTATTTTGTTACTACTTTATAACCATAATTTTCCTGTTATGAATCATAATGTAAATACTGATTGCAGAATATGATGTGACCCCTGTGAAAGGGTTGTTTGATCCCCAGAGGGGTGATGACCCAAAGGCTGAGAACCACTGCTCTAACAGTTTTATAACTTAAAAAAAAAAAAAAAAAGAAAACTTAGCTATTTCTGTGTGTGAGGGTGTGGGCGTACATGTCAGTGTGGAAATGGAGGTCACAGGTCTGCTTGCAGGAGTTGGTTCTCTCCTGCAGCATGTGGGTTCCAGGAATCCAATCAGATCCTCAGGTCTGGCAGCAAACACTCATCTGCTAAGCTGCCTTGCTCCTGTGTAACACTGTTAGCAAAGTCCCCAGAAAGCTCTGGAGTCACTAAGTGATCAAAGATGCAAAAAAACCATAAATAGAAATAGAAGGAAGGAGTTGGTGAGTGGACAAGGTTTGTGGACAAGGTTCTGTCTGGGTCATAGGGTGCTTTCTTGTCTATGTATTCTTCAAAGTTTGCTGTTTTAGAAAGAAAAAAAAAACTGCAATGCAAACGTTCAGGGTTGAGCTTCAGGTAGATGTACTAGTTCACCTAGGATGGTTTTTGTGATAAATACATCACGTATAAATACATCACGTATTCATTACTAATGTGAGCTGTAATTTATTATATAAAGAAATACATTACTAACGTGGGCTGAGATTAGGCTTGTTCCCCAGTGAATAAATGACAAAGTTCTGTCCTGAAAGAATTGCTTTAAAGACAGCTGGCAAGAGATATACAGCTAAGATTTTTTAACTCTAGAAAACAGTATTGGATGTACTATTTATGTGTAGATATCCAATTAAGCAGTAATTTTTGCTGAGTATTCCAGCCACTCTTCACCAGTGTATAATAAAGGACAGTCACTAGCACACAGCTGCCTCACAACTGTACATATCCCTTTTGCATTGGCTCAAGTATTTACACAGTGCTACGACTCACCACACGGGCCGTCACAGGCATGTTGTTACCATCCTTCTCTGCTGGATCCAACATGCCCAAAAGGATGGCCAGGTCTCTGTCCTTATCATCGATGATGGGAAATGGTAACGTTTCTGTGGGTTTTTCACCATTGTAAGCATTGATGTCCTGAAACAAGAGAAAGGGGAGCGAGACTCTGAAACCTGACTACGGTTCTCTGCTTCTCACCAGGCTAAGAATCATCACTTTGCAAACCAAGGAACCATCATCATAATCATGTTCTCTAAGGAATTTTAATAAGATACATGGGCAGATACAATTATTATACAAGCAATTATTCACTCAAAGGAGCATTAGCAGAGTGAGGTATGCATAGGCCAAGGCCCTCCCCACACTCAACTCTCTTGAAATGTATAGGACTGAGGAGAGAGGGAAGGCTTCAAGAAAGGGGTATAATGTCTACCAGGGCTCTGAAAGACAGGTAAAGCTTTTTACTAAGAAGAACAAGGCATTTTGGGGAGAAGAGGGATATTAAGGAGACTGTGTAGGCAAGTCTGTGCATAATCAATCTACTGTAGGAACGTGTGGAAGGTAACTAGGAGAGTTTAGGAAGTGACAGGGAAGTGGATTTAAAATTAGAAAAAGGTGAGTTTATTATTCATGTAAAGCTCATCAGAATGGATACCAGATTGACAGGATGGCAGATTAGAAGCAGTTGGGATCGTTTTGTATTTCTTTGGGGATGAGAGCAGATTCAAATCTCTCTGAAATGCTAGCATATTCATTAATTTTATTGCCTGAAGTTGTGGGTCACTGACTACCTGTTATTTAGTCATCAGTCAAATTAGAACCAATACAGTTTCCTGCCAGCATACCTAGAGCTTCCCTATGTAATCAGAGATCAAAGCTGGCACTGCTTTTGGACATTTGAATTTATTTTCCATTCTAGAAGAACACAAGTTTGGAAACTTCTAAGAAGGCAGAAGAAATGAACCCAGGCATGTTCCTATTTAGACGTGTTACGTACCGACAATGAGCTCTGAACTCTTCTGTGATTTATTTATATGATATTGATGGACACTGAGTATTGACACATGAATTCTTGACCTCCTCACTGTACATTACACTCAGACACCGAAGGACCACATTATTTACTTTGTCTTTATTTTATCCTAAGTCAGTACAATTTCACTCTTTACCATCTAGCACAGAACAAACATTGAGGTTCGCATCCTTTTCAACCGGGTGAGCTTGATTGAGCAAGTCATTCCAGTGGCCACTGGCTTATAGTAAAGGGTTCTGCCAGAGTCTAATGAGAAATTGCCCATGAGGAATCGGTGGAAATGCCAGTTACCCATTGCCAAGGTATGCATAATGAAAGAATCCACCTCAGGGAAGACGACAACCCAGCTTAATCTCCTACGCCTCACCCTTTTGCTCCTAGACATTTAGGATTCATTGGTGTGAGATGGCCATGGAGTGTAGCCCAATGCACACACCAAAATGTTACCTTTTATTCAATTTCATGTGACTGACAGTGCTCAGCACATACATACAAATGTGAGGTATTGTGTGGCATATTGTAGCAAAGCTGATTAAAAAAAAAAACATCCTGCCCAAATACTTGTAAATACTTTTGCCCAAAGCAGACAATTTCATTCAACAATCCTGACTGTTACCTATACTGAAAACTTCTGTAGCAGTGGACTAGTTTACTCCTGCTGGACCCTATACTCCCAAGGGGGAAAAATATAGTGACCAGACAAGCAATATGCAGAGATTTAGACAAGGACTACAGAGGAGATATGAAGTATGATCAGGTGTTATAAGGTGCCATTTGTGGTAAAACAGCAAAGCAGTATAGTACAGGTAAGGTGGGTGGATGTATTTAATACAGGGTGTCTATGAGTGTGTGTGGATAAACCAGACAGGGTTAGGGTTGCGAAAACGGCCCTGGAGTTTCAACTTAGCAACTCCAAAATGTAGCAGCTATTAGCTGAGATGAATCAAGTCTTGGAATAGATAATAGCATCCATTTTTATACATGCTAGGTTCAACATGTCTGCATGGCCAAGAGAAGTGCCAAGGAGGTCATGTTTACTCGCTGGGGACCAGGAGAGTCCTGACAGATGGGACTCTGAGAAGCAGTTCATGGATCTTATCTTTAGTTTATCTTGGTGAGTGGAAGAGCTCACCAAGGGGGAAAGAGAGAAGTGGTCCATGAATGAAGTAAGCCCGGGCCAACTTCAGCACCAATTACGAACTGGGAGGCAATGAAGAACAAGTCTAGTATGGACAGCTGGAGGCAGCGTCCTGAAAAGCCAGCAGAGAAGACAGTGACTGAGAAGCTACCGTTGATATGACAACATAGAGATGACGACAAAGTTGAAGTCTGACTTTCAGTGACCAGTGACCTCTGAACCAAGGTTTACATTCGCTTTTATCTCAGAAACCAAGTTACATTCTACAAAACTTCAGACTCATAGCACATGCCAATCAACACTTCTGATACAGAAGGGGAAAGTCAAGTGCCTTTTCCTATTCTCTTACTAAGGAACACAAAGACTTCCCTGACTTCTATGGTCATCAGGAAGTTGTACAGGCATTTCCCCCTCCAACAACCAATCAGTTCTATGATGTATACCATCACTGAGTCTTCAATTCAGCTCAACTTGGACATTATCTACCTGCAGAGACAGCAGATTCCATAGAAGGATCAGATCAAGAAGATTATCCCAACTTGATACCAATCACAAGTTCCAAGCTGACTAAAAGTTTGGGACTCCTGTGATCCTTTCTTTGGGACTGGTTAACTTGTTGGAACTTACAGAATTTAGGGATGTGCATTTACAAAGGATGCAGATGAGCATATATACAAACTCAGGATGGAGCCTCCATGCCCCAGTTATACCTAACCTTCCAGGAAAGCTCACTTTTTTAGCAATCCAGATGATGGGACTCTATTAGGATTCCCATGGAATCTTCATTTTATAGGCACAGTGGTTAAATCATCAACTATTGATACACAGTTCAACCTTCAGCTGTTTCTCTCCCTAGTCCTGCCTGGTTCTGTCCAAAGCTGTGGCCACCAATCAATCATTAGCATATAAAAAGACACTGCATCTTGGAAGACATAAAGGCTATTAGGAATGTATGGGAGGTAACAAGAAAGGAGGAATATATATCACACACACATATATATACCTCAGATCATAGAACTATACCTTGCTCCAGGCAAGATGGTCCTCAACACTGTCTACTGAAAGAGCAATCAACTTAACATTCCTCTTGGCAAACTCTGGTGCCAGCTTTGCAGCTCTGCCAAGTTCTGTGGTGCACACTGGGGTAAAGTCCCGTGGGTGGGAAAAGAGAATGCCCCATCTGGAATGAAGAAGAAGGTCACAACTGAATGGTCACCATCACCACGCAGAATGAAATACTCAGTATTTGCACTTAAAATGTCTGTATAATGAAGACATTTAAAGCTTTTAGTTCTAACCTTGTCTCCAGAGAAGCCCAAGTTGACATTATACATCAAATATGTAAGATTCAAGATAAATGGTTCAAAAGGATTCATTTTATGGTGTCGATTAAAAAAAAAAAAAAAACTGTAGATCAGGCTGGCCTTGAACTGGTCAGTCTCTACTTCCCTGAGGGCTTGGGATTAAAGGTGTGGACCACCACACCCAGCCAGCCAGTGTGACTCCCTTTCAGTCAATAAAATCTGTGCTATTCTAGTCAAGCACCCTATTAAAACATTCCTTAAGCCTTTTTTTTTTTCCTAGCACAGTCCTTGAAATTCATCGCCTACTATGCCCCAAATACAAACAGATGCCTGATTATAAAAATAAACAGATTATGTAACCCGGAGCAGATAGAACTCTAGCTTCAGACTTGGCACTTGGTTTTCTGGAAGCAGGCAGATATAAAATCTTTCATAAAGTCACTCGACTGATCTAACCTGTTAAACAAGGCACCCATATTTGTACCACAATATTATTTAACAGTTGCAGTTTACTTTAGACCAAGCAAGTAGAAAATACACAGATACCCTAAACAATGTAGATTTTCCCACCTACAGTTCTTAGGTAAAGATTACAATGGAATCCATGTCTGAGGTTAACATTGTACAGATTTTGAGGATGATTCAAACTGAGTTCCAAAGAAACTTCCTTCGTTCGGAGTTGAGTACAATTCCTTCTTGGTAACAGCTCTTTCAAGCTCAAAGGAAAACTCAGCACAAAGTCCTGTACACTCCCACTGCTTGAGCCATCCAGGGCCAAGGTCCCAAAGTAGAAGATTACTTAATCTGGCCTAGATGCTGCGTGTTTGGCAAACTTCCCTGATCAGGAAGAACAAAGCAGTCAAAGCTACTGACTTCCACCTACACCTGACACTCAACTCACAGTGCAAGGGAGTTGAAAAGAATGGGAGGCCCTGCGCAAAGAGGTAGGAAGACATGGAGATTGATGTTTAGGCTTTTTTTTTTCTTTGTTTTTAATATGGGGGCAGGAAGAACATACATCTTTCAAGATTTAATCCAGCTGTCACATTTAGGCCTTAGGTTCTAAGGAGAAGGACCAGTGGTGGTCAGATCAGACTTAAGTTGCAGGAAAATAAAATAATAAATCAAAATTAAAAAAAAGGAACAGAGCATCTCTTTATGTACTGTTATAGGGGTGATGAATTAGATTTTTTTTTTTAAATTGCGAGGCAGTGCATTTTGCTGAGTCATGCTGGTGAACTGCATTTATGCCGGCCCCTTCACACACTCCAGCGTGTCTCAGGGTATTCCAAGAATGTCTGCTTTCCCTACTCTTTGGAGAAATTCAACTACAATATGCCATTTCCTTCCTCATTTTCAAAAGACAAAAAGTTTCTTCCCCCTAACAGAATGGTCTCTCCTACCAGAAAACCTCTGGGTGCAGGAGCTTTGATTACTGAGGAACCCTGGGATACATAAGATGCTCTTCCACATCCGGAGGCCATATCTACTCAAACCCACACAGCTCCCCAAACCTTTAGCTGTTTCTAACTGTCAGGGGTACAGTAATGCTTAAAGTTCATTTTTTTTTTTCTACTCCAAAGGATTTTTGAGTCTGTAAGTGGCAAACTGACTTGCGACCATCTACAGAATAGAGTTTGGAAAAACTAGGCATATCCCTTGTATTACAAATGATACACAGGGTGGAAATTTCTTTCTCCGTTATTACAGGAGTATCATGATTCACTGGTGCTAAGCACACGGTTACACTTGCTTATAAATTTACCTCATCTAAAGATGCCTCTTCATCTGCCTGTTTAGAGACAGAGCCTCACTAAGTTGGCTTGGCCTTGAAGTTAGGATCTTCCCAACTGTCTCCTTAGTAGATGGAATAATACAGTTGCCAGGGAGCAGCAGGGAAACTTAACATTTTAAATCAGATCTAGAGCAATAAACAGTCACTAAGACTCCCACCCCTGACTCCAGTGTGGCTATTTTCACAATACGTGTGCTTTAGATTCACGTTTATCCCTCACCCATACAGATGAGGAGTTCCAGCAAGACCTCACATTTCCTGGGGGTGTGGGCTGCAGACAGGAACAGGAAGGAACACTGTGTAAATCGTGAGCAGTCTTGGATAAATATTAACACTAGATTTTGAGTTATGAGACTGGCAGTCACGCTTATTTCTAGTCTTTTTCCCTGCAAGGCCTAAAGGTTCCATTTGCTACTTTTTCTAGTCTACCTTTCTCTTTTAAAATCAGTAGATGCCAAACTCACCTCAGGAAAGAATTCTTGCCTGATTCTCTATTGCTTCCTTCCCTGCCTGGTCACCGAATAGTTTCATAACTGCTGTACATACATACATACATACATACATACATACATACATACATACATACAAGATATGAAAAGAACACAGACCCAGGAGTTTGTTCATTGAGTGTAGTAGGGCACTGAAACTCCAGAACCACAATGTAGCCTGACACGTATGCAAAACGTGGACTGAAACTAAGCATCTTTCAAATTTGTGCATTCAGGAGCTGTAAAACTAAGACAATATCGGTGTACCCCTAGCCATTATGGCCACCACTGTTGCTATCCGCAGCAAGGCCAGGCGCTGATGCAAGGCAGAGGGGGAGGGGAGCACTGGGAAACAAAAGAGTCTCAAAGTGGGGAGGTAGTACACGTGTCCTAGCCTTGGAATGGCCTACAGTAGCAAAATGGACGCAGGAGCTTATCAGCCTGTCCCTTAAAGCGTTGCTTCTTCTAGAATCACAGCCACACCTACACTGTCCCAGGTTCCTCTCAAAGCTCTTACATAGACTTTTGGCTACTTACTTGGCAAAATTAAAAATTCAGAAGTCCTCAAATAACACTCTCCGAAGTTAAGCAGGACATCAGATAACGCCGGGGCATCCCTTAATTTGTGGCTGTGTGCTCTAACTTTGGCCTTAGGCACCCACCTTCCGCACGGTGCAAATTCTAGAGCGGCGGGAGAGCGGGCAGTGCGAGCCTGGGCAAGCGTCCCGGGAAGTGACCTCAAACACCGAACAATCCTGCCCCACCTCCCCTGGTCTTTCGGATAGACCACGACACAAACCCAGCCACCACTGTTTAAAAAGCCAGGTTAAATGAACAACAAACCGTCCTCGGAAAGGACCTCTCTCCCCATGCCAGCCCATACACGCTGGGTCAGGGAAGGATCTGCTGATCCGCGCAGGGCCGGCCAGAGGTTGCAGGTCCCCAGCAACGCCCGGTGATGTTCGGCAGGACACCGGCGGCGGGCACGTGCGGGAACCGGTGAGGGGCTAAGCCAGCGCCGTGCCGCTGCGGCCGAGCGCAGCATGGAAAGAAGCTAGGCAGGTAGCTCTGGGGACCCGTCACCTGGCAGGGCAACGCGGTGGCCACTTACGAATTTCCCAGGAAATCGTGGAAGCGGATGCGGCCGATAGTGGTATTGGCTTCAAAGTTGGGGGCTTCGTCCCCGAGAAGCAACCCTCCGGGCATGGCGGCAGTAGTGACGTTGAGAACAAGGAGGCGCAGCCGCAGCAGGGAACAGCGGGCGGGCTCCTGCGGAGACCTAGATCAGCGCTGGCGAAATAGGCGGGCCCGGGGGCGGGGCGGGACGGGGCGGGGCGGCCGCGAATCTGGCTGCTGCGGTTCTTCACGTGGAGCTTGCAGGCAAGAGAGATTCTGGAGCTAAAGGAGGCCACGTGCAATAGGAAGGAAGCGTAAAGCCAAGAATTGTAGGGGCTCCTAGGTCTGGCGGCTTGCAAAGATGCTGTAGGAGAAGGCAGAATTAGCGCAGACCCTCTGGCATTCCCACCCCTGTCGGATTTACAACTTAGAGGTCTGGTGATGCTGCCCTCTTTTACTATGAGCATCTAGTAGTTGGCTGAATGACTACTCAGCCAATGTAGGCTTCAGAAGTTTCTCAGGATGTGGCAAGAACCAGACTTGTGGTGGGGACGAAGTCAGAGGAAGTGGCTTTCTTATTGCAGCAAAAATTCTGTACCAATGTCAATAAGAGGGCATTGGAAACAACCTTTTTTGTTTTGCCTCCCCACTCCTGGAGTTCCTAATGAATTATAAAATGATCAACACATTAATCCTAAAGTTTAAATATAGATTTCACAACATGCTTCTTGAGATGGAATGTATGCAAGTCAATTTCCACCTGAGGAAGTGGGAGGTTTTGATGCACTTACTTCGTATTCCCCAAGCACAAAGTTGAGAGGATGCCTGCCCTTTTTAGAGACAGATGGTAGACGTTGTGCACGGAAACCAGAATCTCTTAGAAGCTCGGCCTGGTGATCGCAAACCTGAAACCCCAACTACTACAAAGAAAGGAGGAGGGTTGTAAGTTCTAAGCTGTAGAGGAAGTTCGAGGCTAACCTGGGGAACTTAGAGTCTGTCTCAAAATAAAGTCAAGGGGAATGGGGAAGCCGGTCTATAGTAGAATGCTTGCCTGGAGTGTGGGAGGCCCTAGGTCCAATCGCAGTGCTAGGGTGTGGTGGAGAAGAGTACGTTAGAAAAGCCGGAGTCCTAGTTGGAGAAACGAAAGTGAACATATGTAAGTTAAGTGAGACTAACTGGAGGTCGGCTTCAGGTTGTGTGGTCCGGCCTGGGAAAGCTTGCCAGGCAGTAAACGATATCATACATGGCAAGCTTTTTGAGAGTGGCAGGTATTATTTAGATGATATGATTCATGCAGTAACTCTTACTTTCCTTATTGCTAGCTAGACACCGTGGGAGGCCTGATGTGAAACATAGTCCCAGCTCCTACAGGCAAAGTGAATCCCATCCAATATGGTGACATGGACGGGACAGCTGTGACTGATTGTTTGGGATTTGATGGGAGGAATCCTCTGGAACAGACTCAATGGATTTAAAGGAACACTGTGGCAATGCTGAGAGTAGGGACCCACTGTGAACTGTGTTTGCATCATGGTGATAAGCCCTGTCCTTGTGTCTGCATGCATACTGGTCATACCTGCTTCACAGAGATTCCTACCGTACATTTTAAAGTTAACTTAATCTCTCTTTGGTGTGTGTGGTTTTTTGTTTTTTTTTTGTTTTTGCTTTTGTTTTGGTTTTTCTTTTTTTTTCTTTCTTTCTTTCTTTTCTTTTTTTTTTTTTCCGAGACAGGGTTTCTCTGTGTAGTCCTGGCTGTCATGGAACTCACTCTGTAGATCAGGCTAGCCTCGAACTCAGAAATCCGCCTGCCTCTGCCTCCCAAGTGCTGGGATTAAAGTCCTGTGCCACCACTGTCCCACTTGATAATTTAATCCCTAGCTTGACTCCATCTTTCTGTTTTGAAAGCACATCTCTTTTATTTTTAAATTTTTTTTATTGGATATTTTATTTACATTTCAGATGTTATCCCCTTACCCCATTTTCCCTCCTGCCCCCTGTCCAGGAACCCCCATCCCATCCCCCCACCTCCTGTGTCTATGAGGATGTGACCCCCCCTCACTCCCACCACCCCACCCTCGAATTCCCCTACACGCAGCATCCAGCCTTCATGGCACCAAGGATTTCCTATGCCCGACAAGGCCATCCTCCCCTACATATACAGCTGGAGCCATGAGTCCCTCCCTATGTGCTCCCAGGCTGGTGATTTAGACCCTGGGAGCTCTGGTTGGTTGGTATTGTTGCTTTCCTCATGGGGCCACAAACCCTTTCAGCTCCTACAGTCTTCACTCTAACTCCTTCACTGAGAACCTCTTGATCAGTTCAATGGTTAGCTGTGAGCATCTGCCTCCTGTGTATGTCAGGCTCTGGCAGACCTCTAAGGAGACAGCTATATCAGGCTCCTGTCTGCATGCACTTCCTGGCATCCACATCAGCGTCTACCTTTGGTGACTGTACATGGGATGGATACCCAGGTAGAATGGTCTCCAGACGATCCCTCCTTCAGTTTCTGTCCCTCACTTTGTCTCCATATTTACTCCCTTGAGTATTTTGTTACTCCTTTTAAGAAGGACCGAAGCACCCACACTTTGGTCTTCCTTCTTCATGAGCTTCATGTTGTCTGTGAGTTGAATCTTGGGTATTTCAAGCTTCTGGGCTAATATCCAACTATCAGTGAGTGAATACCATGTGTGTTCTTTTGTGATTGGGTTACCTCACTCAGGATGATATTTTCTAGTTCCATTCATTTACCTAAGAATTTCTCAAATTCATTGTTTTTAATAGCTGAGTAATAAACCATTGTGTAAATGCACTACCTTTTTTGTATCCATTCCTCAGTTGAAGGACATCTGTGTTCTTTCCAGCTTCTGGCTATTATGAATAATGCTGTGAAAGCACGTATCTTAACTTTATTCATTTACTTATTTTCATAGCAGGGAAGCAAAGTAGCTTAACTATGAGCAATGTCACAAAGATGGGCTAAAAATCGGATCTACCACAATAAAGAGACTGGATGCAGAAACAAAGTGAATGATCTCCAACAAAGACATAATTACATAGCCACCACTTTAGATTAAGCAAATAAGTAAGATAAACACCTACTCCAATTTAGAGTGCCAGAAGTAGCAAGCTGGTGGTGATTTAATAACCATGGTTTAGCCTTGGCAAAAATTGGAATTCTTTCAAGGTAGATATTAACATGTCTGTTTGTTTGATTGCTTTTCAATACAGGATTTCTTTGTGTGTCATTGGCCGTTTGGGAACAAGCTCTGTAAACCAGGCTGGTCTCCAACTCACAGAGATCTGCCTCCCTCTGTGATCAAAGGTGTGCGCCACTGCCCAGTGAGATTAACATTTTTGAAAACACAGTTTATTTCACAAAACATTTGAATTTCTGTCTTCTGAGAAGCCCACAGATCTAGCAACAGAAGGCTACAGGCCCACTTGGAAACAGTGGTTACAAAGTAGCCTTCTTTTCTTTTCATAGCTTTTTCTTTTTCTCTACTACTGTTTCTTCATTCTGGTTGTCATACTGTGGACATGAAAGATGAAGACAATTTTATTCAAGGCAAAATCCTGGTATAGTACATGTACTTGTGAATGAAAAGAATGTTCTCATGTGTTTAGTATGTGAATAAAGTTAGAAGCCCAGTATGATGTTTGGCCCTTGTAGATGAGTTTGACCTTGACTTATATGTATGGAACCAGGACACTTCAGGAGGACAGTTAAGAACGTTTTCTCAAGGACAAGTGAGAAGAACAGTGGCTAAGGAGGGAGGGACTCTCCTGAGAAGAACAGTGGGAAAGGAGGGAGGGACTCGCTGTGGGAGAGGCCAGAACATGGAAAAGAAACCAGCTAAGGGAACCATTTGCTATGAACGACTGAAGGTTCTGGTATCAGGAGGAAATGCTTTCAAACAACCTAGTGGTTGGAGAGAACACCGAGGCACCTTACAATTATCTCCCGAGGGCTAACAAGGAAGTGCAAGACTTGCCAGTGGGCTGTTGTCTGATTCACACAGCCTATCCTGTTCTAGTTGCTTCAAAAAATCTCTCTCTCTCTGTCTCTCTCTGTCTGTGTCTGTCTGTCTCTGTCTTTCTCTGTCTCTCTGTCTCTGTCTCTGTCTCTCTCTGTCTCTCTCTCTCTCTTTGAGTCTATGGACTTTTAGGAAGAGGAAAGGAGGAAGGAGAAGAGGGGTGGGGGAAGATCAACAAGAACAAAGTATATACTGAAACCCAACACTTTGTATGCTAATGAAAACATTCAAAACATGTTGGTTTAAACTGTATGTATGTTTACCAAAAAGATTATACTAAAATATTCCTAAGAGCAATGTCATAGGGACAGAATAAATATGCACATCACCCATGCATGTTACAAAGGAAATGAATTGTTGGCAGCCACACAGTAAACTATTGAACAGCTGGCAGAGTAGAGCCTTCCCAAATCCACACAGGGATGGGGGTAGACCTCAGAGACTTTTGATCTCTCTCTTTTCCCCATGTGCTCCCAGTGGCCTCTTCTCTTCCCTTTTCTTCTCTCTGTACTTTTCTGTCTCCCTTTCCCTGTCTCTGCCTCTTTCCAGGTTCCTGCTCTACTCCTTGGCTCCCTTCCTCCAGTAAACTTCTTTCGGACTAGCAGTTCAGGGGGACACCTTGGCAAGGCCTCCTGCATTATTAAGCCATGTTTTATAAAACACAAAGGGATGAATACATAAAAGGAGTGGTTTGCATTCTCAGGGCTCAATAGCCACCTTACAACTCTCTCTCTCTATTTAAAGTTATTTATTTATTTATTAATTTATTTCATGTATGAGAGTACACTGTCGCTATCTTCAGACATACCAGAAGAGGGCATCAGACTCCATTACAAATGGTTGTGAGCCACCATGTGGTTGCTGGGAATTGAACTCAGAACCTATGGAAGAGCAGTCAGTGCTCTTAACTGCTGAGCCATCTCTCTCTAGCCCACAACTCTTTTTTGTTTGTTTGTTTGTTTGTTTTTGTTTTTGTTTTTTGAGACAGGGTTTCTCTGTGCAGCCCTGGCTGTCCTGGAACCCACTCTGTAGATCAGGCTGGCCTCGAACTCAGAAATCTGCCTGCCTCTGCCTCCCAAGTGCTGGGATTAAAGGCATGTGCCACCACTCTTAATAAGAGTGTTAACAACTCACTCTTTTTTTTTTTTATTGGACATTTTATTTACATTTCATATGTTATCCCCTTACCCCATCCCCCCCCCACCCGGGAACCCCCCATCCCCTTACCCCTCCTCCTTCTTCTCCGTGGATGTAACCCCCACCTGCCCCCCCCCTCCCACTTCCCCACCCTCAAAATTCCCACCCCCTGGGGCGTCCAGCCTTCATGAGGACAAGGATCTCATCTTCCACCTGTGCCCGGCAGGGCTCTCCACTCTTGCATATTCAGCTGAAGGCCTGGATATTTCCATAAGTGCTCCCAGGCTGGTGGTTAGGACCCTGGGAGCTGTGGTTGGTTGGTATTGTTGCTCTCCTCATGGTGCCACAAACTCTTTCAGCTCCTTCAGTCCTCACTCTAACTCCTCCATTGAGAACCTCATGATCAGTTCAATGGCTAGTTGTGAGCATCTGCCTCTGAATATGTCAGACTCTTGAAGGCCTCTGAGGAGACATCCATATCAGGCCCTTATCAGCATGCACTTCCTGACTTCCACATCAGCATCTACCTTTTGTGAACAACTCACTCTTGATGCTATATATTTAAAAAATTCTTCCAGGTCTTAACATTTCTTTCTGGTCTTTTCTGTTCATCTCTCTTTTCTTTCATACCTTGAAACACATCTTGTTCAATTCAATGGCTGCTTTTCTTCATTTTTTTTTATATGGTGGGCAGAGTCGACGACTTTATTATTATTTTGGAACCACTTCTTTTCTGCTTCCTCAGCACCAAAGTCTCCGGGGCTTTCCCTCCTTTCTTATGGGAAGCTCTTTCTCCTTTCTCTTTCTTCCAAGTGTGTGGATTCTTCCTAGAGTGTTCTCTCTCTCTCTCTCTCTCTCTCTCTCT
>NW_021604588.1:6717839-6722555 GCF_004785775.1 Grammomys surdaster
CTCTCTCTCTCTTCCTCTCCTTCCTCTCTTTCCAGTCCCACCCTCTCACCTCCCCTTCCCTCATTCTCTTTTTTTTCCCTTCAAAGAAAGGGAGGCCTCCCACAGACATCAACATGCCTTGCAGTAGGACTAGGTGCATCCTCTCCTATTGAGGCTAGACAAGGCAGCCCAGTTAGGGGAAAAGGATCCATAGGCAGGCAGCAGAGTCAGAAAAAGCCCCTGCTCTTGCTCTTAAGAGACCTGCACAAAGGGAGCTGCACATCTGTGACATATGTGTAGGGGGCCTAGTCTGTCCCATGCTTGCTCCCCAGAGCACATCCTTCAAAAACAAAACCATAATAGTTTCTCTGTAGGTGGTATAACTAGATCCGTGGCTTTAAATTACACTTGCATGCTGAAAAATGTTCATTTTTATCTTGAGAAAAGCTCAAGATTTGTATATCCATCTGCTCATTTGACATATGACCAATAAAGTTATTTTTAATCCTCACTGCCCTCCACCCCACAAACTTATTTACCCTATACTAATAGTGACTCCTTTTATGCTTGCTGCAAAGCATATCTTTGTCCTGCCCTTAGCCTCTTTATGGAGGCACATGCCCTCCTAGCTACACACTTGCCTTCCATTGTCCTAGTTGTGGGATCAGAACTGTTCAAGTTACATCCCCTTCCTCTGATAAATAGTCTGCTGGGATCTATCCATTGGAATACAGGGTGTCCTGAAAGGGATTCTCAGGACTGGAGAAAGAGGAGAGGCCTTATCTTTTTCTGTTCTGTTTTCTTCCCTTCATGTCACAGAGAACACATCAGCCCACAACTGGCCTTGATGAAACAGATCACGAGGGCAGCTGTCCCTCATTGTTATTTGGATGGGAGTTAAACACTGTTAATAATTGCCCAGTGTGTTCATGTCATGATAGGTCTTTTATTGGTAGCAGTTTTCGAATATGCTGTCAGGAGTGACATTTGACTTTTTGGTTGACAGTTGTGGTATCTTTCCCTTGTGCCTAGCTACCTTAATTAGTGGCCTGTCAATCAAGAAGACTTTTTTATTTGACAATCATCCCAATGGTCTTCACAATTGCTTAGAACCCCCCTCAGATGCCCTGAGAAAAATCCAAACCAGCCATGAAAATCAGTTCCATCAGAAGCCACAACAAGTGCTTTAAGGGACTTGCTCCAGTCATGACTGCTATAGACAACACCCAACAACTTCTAGAGAGTTCTTTAACTATGATCTTATTGCAGTTCTTCTGAGTAGCCCCACCCATCTTCCAGCTATTATTTAGGACTATTGAAGAAGATAAAAAAACCAAAAACCAAAAAACGCTTCCCTGAAGATTCAGCAAAAAGGCTGTGATTGGCAGAAGGAAACTGTACATTAGAAGCTTGTGCCTGGTAAAGCTGGAAGCAGGATACAAGCATACCATTTCTGTTTTCTGGACAAATGAGCTTCCTGCTTCTCTCCTCAGATCAGGCTTCCCTCCTATATGCTATCTGTCTGGTAACAAAAGGCCCTCATAAAGCCTCCAATAGCTCCTATTGGCTGCGTATTGCCTTTATTACAAGTACAGTAGCTGAGCCGGTTGCACTTAGAGAAGACTTAACCCTGGGGCTTCCAGACTAGGCACTCAGTAGATACTTGAAAGCATCACTTACAAGGTGGTTGGAGGGTGATATGGGAGTCTATAGGCCCTGGGAAACTCCTGAGGCTGCACACTCTTTGCTAAGTCAGAAGCTAGGAAGCCACTGAATAGTTCCAGAGAAGAGTTGGGAACTGAGACTGTGAGTGACTGTAGAAGCGCTGAAGGGTAACAGTCTGAGGAGAACTGAGAAGGTGGAAGGTAAAGGACTGCAAACAGCCAAGTGAAGGGAGTGCAGACCCCAGCTGCTGGGAAAGTTCTAGAGAGCCACCGAGGGTTAAGCATTGAGGGTCATGATACCAAATGCTTAGAGTTAACCATACTAACTTTAAGACCACTCACACATAAAGTCCAGAGAATTAAGCCTGAGTCTTGAGTACTGAGGACTGTAGGTCTCTGGCTTTAAAAGTCTAGGGCCTTATGCCTCTAGTTCTCAAGGCCTACTGCCAAATACCTCAGTCTTTGAAAGCTCAGAGCAATAAACCTCTGGCTTTCAAAGCCTCGAACCACAAATCTCTGATTCTCAGGGTTCAGAGCTATAAGCCTCAGAGTTGAAAAGCCTTTGGACATTGGACTCCCAACGTTAAAAGAGTTATTCCTTGCTTATTTACAATTTCCACCTGAATAGACAAAAAGAACACGTGTGTGTTTGTGTGTGTGTGTTCCCCTGCCAGTGTTCTCTAGGCAATAGATTGCTCCCATGGTCCCATTGAGGGACATGGAAATTGTGATTTTATCCTAGTGGGGTGACATTTTATACAGTTGAGGCACTTCCTAAGAGGCCTGAATCTTGTTCCTTGTGGCACTTTTCTGCATTCCTAAGTATGCCTCTGTTTGCTTGTTCCTAAGTCTAAGAAGGTGCTGTCCATAGTTTGTGAGTACATGACTTTTATATCATACTTTAAAAAATTCCTTTCCTGGCAATGAACTATCCTTTGTCAAGGTTAACAGTTCTTTATAGTTGCAATTGTGTTATTTCAATGACTATGTGGTTTCTGTCTCTTGCCTGCATGCACCCTGACTGACAAGATGCGTACTTGGAATAGTCCTGGGAGAGATACTCTCCTCTTTAATAGATACACCTTGATTGGTTAGACCTGAGCCCATTGTTAATGGAAAACATAAGCCTAGTAATCCGTGGCACTCAATGACATCAAAATCAAATGATCACATGCGGTCGAGTGTGATGAAATACCAACTGAGGCATATTCTTGGGGGCTCAAGTAGCTGCTGCGCTTGACCCTGAAGGCAGCAATGGTCCCAGTAAGGGATGTGGTGTGATAATATATTTCTGAGTGGAATGGAGTGTTTACAGACAAAAGGAAAAGTTAAGGTCCTTAAACTCATGGTTCAGTTCTTTGCCTAATGATGAGAGAGCTTTTGTGGTAGGCCTGACATAGCCCTAACATAATTTTTTCTTGCTTCCCACAGATTTGATACTGTTAGAAATCAAAGTTTAATTTTCTGGTTGTCATGCTACAGCATCATTGGAAATCATAGCTTGGTCAATTTTCTCATATGGAAGTTAAGCCTTTGATCCTGGAAAGAAGGACCTCAGACTTAAAATAGGGGCCGTATAGTTGGGCTGAAGTGAATGGTCGACTTGAACCCCTGAGTTACTCTGAATCTCCTCTTCCAGTGAGGGAGAGCTTGTCTTTCTTTAAAGAGCCTGGAGTAGGCACCCCACAAAAAGGAAAGGTTATGTACTTTTGTTCAAAGCAACCTCCAAGCCTTCCAAGGCTCAAGTTTCAATGAGAGTTACTCTTCTTTAAGGAGTCTCTTGCCTTCCCTGCAGTGGAGTGCAGGCCAAGACAACCTGACCAAACAGCAGACTCCAGATCCTTAAACACAATGGTTTTGTTTAAGAATGTACTTTAGTGTGTTCTGTACTTAATTTCAACAGGTAATGTTAGGACTCTTAAATAGAAGAATTTATTTATATGAAACATCCATGGTAACTGTTGTCCAACTCAGGGCTTGTCAGCATTGTTCCTTTGCCTTGCCAATGGCAAGCTAAACACTTGTAGCTTTCTGACTGCATCCCTGGCGTTCTGTTACTTCAGTATCATAAAAGTCTTGGTCAGAAGAAACAGGATATTTGGCACAGGCAGTCTCTTTGTCTCTGGGATTTGTTCTCAGTGTTCTGATTGCTGACTCACTTTTAGCAAATGCCTGGGATCAAGCTTTGCTCTGAGAAGTGTGGGTTTGCCCTAGTCCTTGACTACTGAATGTAAGCACTGCTTACATAAATTTTATTATTTTACAGAGGGATAAACAATTAGAATTGTGTAAGCAGAGTATTTACATAAGCTACTTGTCATCAACACTCTTTCCCAAGAGTCCACATGGACAGGAAGAGTTATTTCACAATTAACAATAAAAATTCTTTGTAAGATTTTGACCAATGGATTGATAGGTCAGAATTTAATTTTTTCTTCTTGGGTTATACTTTTGTATACCTAAGTGTGTAGTTGGTTCTCATTGGTAAACATCTGGTCTTCATTTTCATCTCATCTTAGTTGAGAAACAAACCCTGGGTTCTGAAAACCAAACCAAAGGTGCAGGTCTCATGCACACACAAATTCTGCCCTGCTGTATGACAGGCCTATCTCTGTGATCAATATCTTTGCAGAAAGGTAACTGGGTAGGGTATGTGTTTGTTTCATAGGCAAACATCTCTAGTGAAGGATAGACAATGGAAGGTACATGCTTCTATTTAAAGGCCTGAGGGGGAATGCCAATTGTATTGACTTCTTATATACAGATAGATATGCTTAATATTTCAGCAGAGTTTCTGGATTATTTGATATAAAAACTATCTACAAGGCTAAATTATTCAAATACTTTATTTACAAATTCATCTATGTATCTGTCCAATAACCAGAGATCTCTGTTTATGAGGTTGCACTGGTTCAAGGTCTCACCAAACTTGTAGCTAAATGCTCCCCTACTCTCTTTACAGCTTTTTATCTTTTCATTCTTCATCCATTTCTCCTCCTTTAAAGTCTGTCTTCCTCCCTCCCTCCCTCCCCCTCCCTCCCTCCCTTCTTCCCCCCTCCCTCCCTCCCTCCCT